>NC_139949.1:45658090-45675590 GCF_963454915.1 Gymnoscopelus microlampas | reverse complement strand
GTGTGTGTGTGCGCACGCACGGGGGTTTGCGAACCTGTGTGCAATGCATGAATCTCTTTGTGCATGTGTATGTAGCAGGTGCATGTAAAAATATCAGTGTGTACCTTTTGTACCTTTGTTTGTGTCTGTGTGTGTGTGCCTGGCTGTCAGTTTCCACGTGTGTGTGTGTGTGTGTGTGTGTGTGTGTGTGTGTGTGTGTGTGTGTGTGTGTGTGTGTGTGTGTGTGTGTGTGTGTGTGTGTGTGTGTGTGTGTGTGTGTGTGTGTGTGTGTGTGTGTGTGCGCGCGTGCGCGTGCGCGTGCGCGTGTGCGTGTGCGTGTGCGTGTGCGTGTGTGTGTGTGTGTGTACAGGACCATGAGGGCTATGAATGCGACAGCGGAAGACCCCCATTGAAAAGAAGTGGAGTCAGCCAGTGGAGAGAGGGGCCCCTCGGCCTGTCTGATCACGCAAGCCCCCATGCATGGGGGCACCATGCATGCATGCAGGCGAGGGATGAGTGGTAGGCCGGACCGGAGCCCCCGCAGGACTTTTAACACATCAGTGGTCCGCCTCTCCGGTGGGGGGAGGGGCTCAGCGATGCTCTTATGGCTGCCCCCAGGGGCTCAGAAAAATTGGTTAGTGCTTCTCAAAGTGATTCTCAAACTTTTATTACATTTTTACCCATTGAGACCTGAAGCCGATTCTACATGTCTCCTAAATCTCAACAGTATTCTGAAAAACGTATGTTTTTATATCAGTGGTGTTCAATATTTTTCATGTCAAGGACCCCCAAAATTATATGTATTTGGCCGTGGACCCCCATCAAAATATTTTGTTCCAGGGACCCCCCAGAAGCAACGATTTGAGTTAAAAATGTTCGCTTTAAAAATATATATATTCAAAGATTTGCACACATTTTCACGATTTTTCAAAAATAGCAGATCTACAAGCTCGTAGCGCGGCACTCGGTGCCGCGCTATGAGCTTGTATATCTGCTATTTTTGAATAGCCCAAAGTGTAAAATAATGCTTTTTAGCTCAAGTCTAAAAATGACACAGTTCCAGGTCTTAATGGGTTAAAGTCCCTATAACTCCATTTGGAATCCCCTGGAGCAGGAATCTTCAACAGGGGGGTCCGTGACCCTTATAGGGATCCTCAGAGATACAGCAGGGGGGGCTGCCAAATCTTTGTGTAATACGGACTTCATGTTTTTATTTTTTACATTAACCACTTCAACCTCGCATCCCTATTCTGGGGGCTGTGAGCTTGTAGATCAGCTATTTTCTGCGAAGAGGTTTGGTGTACAGGGAACAAAGAGGGAACAAAGACCGCAAACTAAGGGTCTGGACCCCCAGGGGGGGGCGGGTCCCCAAATGATTTTGGGGGGTCCTCAGATGATATGCTTAATGTGCAACATTGTTTTCTCGCTCAACAAAAAAACAAACTAACATACAGTATAAGTGTATAAAGGGTATCTGCACATTTTTTAAGTGACAATTTAAGGACTTATAAGATAAATAAGGATATAACCTTTTTAACACCTCGAAAAGGAAATGAAAGGAGCTAATAATAAGACCTACTACAAACTAAATGTAATGCCTCAACTCCTACAATTCAAAGTACTTGTGATAATATGATTATTTTAGGGGGTCACATGTCTTTGTTCGGGAACGCGTGACTTAATCAAATGTGACGTGCTTGACTTGAAGTCAGTCAAATGTCACTGAAAAACTCTGTGACAGTTATTCACCCCGTAAGTTTGTACGTTTGTAATAGATTCCCATGAGGAGGAAGTATCCGGCCTGTTCAGCATAAAGACAGTGAGCACTGCTGTACGGTAGAATGAGAGACAAACAACCCCGGCTCGCCTATTTTCGGAGAAAAAAAACATTTCACAAAAATGTTTTCAAAATGTGTGAAATACTTTAAAGCTGCTCTATGTAACTTTCCTCTCCCAACCCGGATTTAAACCCCGTTTCCTGTGCAAGTGCTAGCATTTTTAAAATTGAGCTGATAGAGTCTGCCTGCTTGCACGGGGGATAAATCAAATCTTGACCATCAGGTCAAAATTTCTGTCAGATCCCGTGTCTAGGTTTTACATTCAAACAATAAAATATCGCAAGACATTTGACCTTTGACACGATACGAATGTCTCAATAGAAGAGCAGGGAGACTAAATACAACCCCAATTTATTATTGTGTTAACATACTCTACCATACAGATTGGATAAAATGAATGACTGAATGAATGAATAGCAAACATAGCAGATCTACAAGTTCGCAAGGCGGCGCGGCGTATTGTGAGCTTGAAGATCTGCTATTTTTGGCGTGTGGTGCGGTCATACGACAAAGTATAAATCAGGCATAAGTGCCACTCCTGCCTCCCCTTACCTCTCTGCTAACGACTCCCGGGAGATCAGCATCCATTCTGTGTGTGTGTGTGCGTGCGCGTCCGCGTGCGTGTGCGTGTGCATGCGCGCGTGTGCGTATGATGGAGGAGGATGAGGAGGAAGGAGAAAAATGAGAGGAGGGAGGCAGGGAGACAATAAGCAGAGAAGAGGGAGTAGAGAGCGAATGAAAGAGACAGAGAGCCCCATGAGGTGAGGGGAGAGGGGAGGCAGAGGTGGAACGAGAAGTACTCCAATGTGGTTGTTATTTTTTACTTAGGTAAAAGTACCAATACCACTAGAAAGGGATACTCTATAACATTGGTTCACAAACTTTGAAATTTCAATTGGACCCCCTTTAACTCTGACAGTATACAGATGGAACCAAATGGACCCGTAAGGGTCCATTTGGTTCCATCTGTATACTGTCAGTTACAGACTTGCATGGGTCAATTTAGAACCCCCTCAAGGAACCCCTAGAGACCTTGGACCCCACTTTGAGAACCACTGCTCTATAAAACTCCTTAATTCAAACTTTCTACTTGAGTAAAAGTGCAAAGTTTTCAGAATTTCAAAAAAATAGCCAATCTACGATGCATTGTGAGCGATTGTAGATCGGCATTTTTTTGGGTAGAAGAATAGGGCTATAAAAAATAGGGCTTCATTGGTTAATGTAGCCTATATGTTTTGTAATAATAATCTAAATCTATGAAGTAACTTCTAACTAGAGTTTTCAAATAATTGTGGTGGAGTACAAAGTACAACATTTGCCTCTGAGATGTAGTACAATGTATCAAAAAAAAAGGGGGGAAATGGTAAGTAAAGTAAAAGTACCTCAACATTGTACAACATTTTCCAATATCCAATAACTTTATTTCTACTCCACTACACCTCAGATATATGTACTTTTTTTTACTCAGTTACAGTTAATTGAACGTTTTAGCTACTACTTTGAAGATTCAGATTATTATAAAACATACCACACCATATGTTATACTTTAGCTATTCAAAAATATTGAACATATGAGGATATCTTTGTATAATATATATATATATATTTTTTTTTTAAAGCGAGCATTCTGAACTCAAATCTTTGCTTCTGGGGGTCCCTGGAACAAAATATTGAGATGGTGGTCCGCAGCCAAATAATAATGCATTTTGGGGGTCCTTGACATGAAAAAAAGTTTGAGCAGCACTGATATAGCAACAGCAAGTTTTTCTGAAAACTTCTCGGATAAGACATTTTTTGAATCGGCCGTTTTAACCCACTAAGACCGGCGAAAAGCATTTGCTCAAAAAAATAGCAGATATACAAGTTCACAGCGCGTCACTTCGTGCCGCGCTGTGAGCTTGTACATCTGCTATTTTTTTTTACATTTTAGTGAGAACAACTGATTTAGAAGACAGAAGATTGTTTTTTTTTTATCGGCCTCGGGTCTTTTTAAGCAAAGAATCTGAGTACTTCTTCAAACCACTGAGAAGTAGAGAGATAGGAGGAGGGAGGCTGAAGGAGAAGAGGAGGATGGGGAGGGAGGGAGGGAGGGGGGGGGGGGGGGTAGAAGTAGCCATCCGGTGATCACTTTACAGGCTGAGAGGAAGTGTTCCTGGAGAGAGAGGAAGGAGACAGACAAATGACTGAACAAGGGAGCTACAGTGAGGTGGGTGGGCATGTTAGTTAGAGAGAGAGCTCTGCCACCGGCCTCCATCCAGACCCCATACTACAGGTATAGATAGACACAGGACCACTGTACATTAAGACCTGGAACTGTGTCATTTTTAGATTTGTGCTAAAAAGCATTATTTATACTTTTATTTGGGCTATTCAAAAATAGCAGATATACAAGCTCATAGCGCGGCACCGAGTGCCGCGCTACGAGCTTGTAGATCTGCTATTTTTGAAAAATTGTGAAAATGTGTGAAAATCTTTTAATATATATATTTTTAAAGCAAACATTTTTAACTCAAATCTTTGCTTCTGGGGGTCCCTGGAACAACATATTTTGATGGGGGTCCGCGGCCAAATACATATAATTTTGGGGGTCCTTGACATGAAAAAGATTGAGCACCACTGATATAGAAACATACATTTTCAGAATACTGTTGAGATTTAGGAGACATGTAGAATCAGCTTCAGGTCTCAATAGGTTAAACACAGTTAAAAAATAAATTAGAGAGGATTCATTTAACCCATTTAAGACCTGAGGCCAATTCTACAAATGCCTGGACCCCCAAAATTATATGCACTTGGACCCCCATCTGAAAATATTTTGTGCCATGGATCTCCTCCCAGAAGAGTAGATTTGTGTTACAAAAAAAAATCTAAATTATTCAAACACTTTTGAGATTTTCAATTTTTTCAAAAATAGCAGATGTACAAGCTCGCGGCAAGAAGTGACTCTCCGCAAGCTTGTAGATCTGCTATTTTTGAATAGCCAACGCTAAAATCCAAAATGACTTGCTTTCCGGTTTTAATGGGTTAAACAGCATATATTTCTACTGTGTGGTATGTCATGGCCATGGTGTGGCAGTGGCACGGTTCTCACAGAGACCAAAGACAAAACGACTAGAGCAACAACAGAGTCAGGCAAATGGACAAAAAAACCCAAAACACTTTAAAGAGCAAATGAACGGAACAAAAATAAAACAACTAAATGACAAAATGAATGGGTAGAACATCGTCTGAAATGCTCTTCTTGTCACGGTGCAGGGCAGGGAGTTGTAGGACCCAAGTGCAGACAGTGACGTGGAGACAGAGCGATTGTGATGCAGGGGTTTTATTAACTAAACAGGGAAGGCAAGGCTATAGTAACCGACAGAACACTGTGACAACAATAATGAATCAACACAGACTGGAAACAGAGGGGCATATAAATAGACAAGGACTAGCTAGGCACAGGTGAGAACAAGGACAATTAACACAGGGATTGGCTGGGGCACAACAGGACACAGGTGGAGACCATAACTAATCAAAGGGAGGTGAGACAAGACAGGAAACACTAACTAGGCTAAACAGGAAACACTTGGACATCACTACAAAATAACAGTACAAGGAGAACCGGGAACAATACAACAGAAAGAGGGTCCAAAAGGGTCCAATACCAATTAAGGTCAGACAATGGCTGATGGATAATTTATAATCAATAGTTTATTAGATTATAATTATTGTATGATTATTGTATTGTATCACTTTGGATAATTGCATAAAGTATGATGTATTTGCTCAGAAGGGACGTTCTGTGACTGCTAAGATAAGATGTCCTTGCTCTCTGGCCTACTCTTTCTTACCCATGAAAGTTGTGGCTACAGTTTATCTATGATGCCTTAGAACAGGTTACCTTGCCACCAAAATGAGCCTTTGCCCCTGTTCATGTTGATATTATATTGTGGGGTGGGCTTAATAAGAGATAAACTGTCTGTTATAATGCTGAACATTTTGTATTACCAGTAGAGAATATTTTTGATGCTGTACCACCTTGTCTCTCCTGTGCAAATAATAAGTAAACCTGATTATTATTTGAGACTGACTCCGTGTTACTTCTTTTTACGGTAATCCTTTTTGAAAGCGTACCAACCTGGTTTTCCTAAGTTATCAATGGCTAGATAATAAAGTCAGTCCACGGTCCGAGGAGCGGATCGTGACACTTCTCTACTCAGACATAAAGGAAATCATACAAGGCCTCTAAAATTTAGTTGATGGGGAAATGAAAGATCATTTAGAGTCTAAATGATCTTTCATTTCCCCATCAACCGTGCAGGTCTACAATGACAGACAGAGACAGGCCATTGAAAAGATGGACAGAGAGTCTACTGCACAGAAAACCAAACGTCTATCGCTCAGCCAAGCTAGAGACAAACAGACAGGGACAATACATTAAAGATACTAGACCGGTGGCACTGATCTACAACGATGCAAGTTGGGTATGTATGCCCCAACCAATTATATATGCCCGTTGTACCATTTGCCAGAGTAAACAACAGACAGACGTCTGTCTGTGTCCCTTTTATGCCCAAGTATGGAGATTTCTGTATACGTCTGTCTGTCCCTTTTATGCCCATATATAAAGTTATGTGTCAGGCATGCCCAAATATGGAGTCTAGGCCAGTCTTGTCATATTGATCAGCATAATATGGGAATGTTGTAGTTTTATCGATATGTTTGGGAGATCCGCTGATCGGCTTCCTCACGTCCTCCCTCGGGTACCCACCGAGTTTGAAGTCATCTGACCCATATATGGACATGCCCATACATGGGCATATCGGTCGGATCAGCGGTTCTGGACATATCAAAAGGATCAGATAGACAAGCTCGAAACTGCTACTTTTGATATACGTTTGTGTGACGCTGTAGCATGATCAAGTAGGACGTTCATTTACGGAAGAAAAAAACCCACAAAAAGTTAGAATATGGGGATGAGAGGGTCGTATCGGTCGGGTCGTTGGTTCTGGACAAACCGCCCCCAATCCGACCGACTCAATGGCGCGGGACACGTAATGATTTGCAGCTTTTCATTTTGTTGTGTGCTTTGATGTCGGCGGAGCCGGGGCTCTGCTCTCAGGCTGTCAAAGACACTGTAAAGGTTGGATTCCACTGTGGACTCCAGTGGAGATCTAATATCATCCTCCTGCAACGCTCCCAAATCACATGAAACCAAATGAGGTGTGATGACGGAAGAACTGGGAACCAGGTGTCCCTGTGTCCACGCACACACGCGCACACCAACGCACACTCACGCACGGCACGCACGTGTGCAAGCGTACGTTTCGTTGCTGTCGGGCAGAAACCTTTCTCCATCTTTCAACTTTTTATGTTTTGTTTTTGGAAATGGATGCCCTACTTCCTCATTCGATAGTGACGCACAGAAATAGCGCGATAGTGCTAGACCAGGGGTCTTCAACAGGGGGTCCTCAGAGTTACTACAGGGGGCCAAAAATAGCAGATCTACAAGCACACAACGCCTAGCAGATCTACAAGCACACAACGCCTCGCGCTGCGAGGCGTTGTGCCCTTGTAGATCTGCTATTTTCGGCAAAGTGGTTTGGTGTAGGGGGAAAAAAGAGCCGGCTAAGTACAGAGTGAAAGGTCAGGTTTACTAAGTATTGTTTAAGTGCATGGTTACATGTCTGGAAATACACATTAACATGAATCCAACATGATAGTGCTCTGAAACTGAAACTGTGAAGCTGCCTATCAAATCTATGAAAAAATAAATATTTTACCCAATATATAATGGGGGTCCCTGCTTTATCTCGCTCTCAGCTGAGGGGTCCTTGGCCTGAAAACGTTGAAGACCCCTGTGCTAGACGATATAATCGATCTACATGCTCACAACGTTGTGAGCTTGTAGATCGACTGTTTTAGCTATTTCTTTAAACATTTTGAAAGTGGTTAATTATGTGTGTGGGTTTTACAAATATTTAACCAATGAAAAGTATTAATGAGCTTGTAAGTAAATAATAACTACATTGGATCACAGGTTCTTTTTTTTTTTACATTCACACACACACACACACACACACACACACACACACACACACACACACACACACACACACACACACACACACACACACGCACACACGCACACACGCACGCACGCACGCACACACGCAGCTACATTCAGCACAAACACACACATGCATGCGCTAGACGTAAACACATAAACAAAGTCACTCGTAAACACAATGATGCACACACACACATTCACTCAAAAGCACACCCACGCACACTCTCTAACTCTTTCTCACTATCTTCCCCTCTCTCTCACTCTTTCCCTCTCTCCCTTCCTCTCTCTCTCTCTCTGTGTGCCCCCCCTCTCTCTCTCTCTCTCTGTCTCTCTCTGTCTCTCTCTCCCTCTCTCTCACTCAGGTCCAGGGAAGTGAGTGAGTGAGATATGATTGTGATGTGGGAGAGTTGGGTTTCACTGCAAACAGATATGAGAACCTTTTCTGGTGAGAATCTAATAACAAGAGAAGCACTCTCTTCCTCTGTGCGACAGGATATCCAGAAAGGATATCACCGCCGATTTGCTGCCTGCACGCCTGTTGTCCTGGCTATAAGCTGTCTGTCTGTCTGTCTGTCTGTCTGTCTGTCTGTCTGTCTGTCTGCCTGCCGTCTGTCTGTCCGTCTGTCCCTCTGTCTGCCTATACCTGCTGGATCAGTTGTTCTCAACCTTTGCAGAATCTGGGCCCACTTGAACATTTCAAAAGCTTTTTTTTCTGCAGCCTACCCATCTGACCACTTAACTTTAACAGGGGCTGTCCTGATAAGTGGGCCGAATCCTCAGTGTTCATTTATAACCAAAATGGACCCATTTGGTTACATCTGCGCTATACTCTGAGTTGAGTACAGTAATATCAGACATGAGCTGATATTGCTGTGTGAGCGTCTACGACAGTGGTTCTCAAAGTGGGGTCCCAGGGGTCCTTGGAGGGGTTCCAGGGGGTCCTCAGCAAAGTTTGTTACCATGGCTATTCAAAAGTAGCAAATATACAAGCTCACAGCGCGTCACCGTATGACGCGCTGCAAGCTTGCATATCTGCTATTTTTTTTACATTTTTGAAAAATCTTGAAAGTGTTCGAAAAACGTTGAAATCTTCTCAACGTTTTGAGAAGGGGGTGGGGGGGGGGGGGGGGGGCTTGGCCAAATATGTATCAATTTGGGGGTCCTTGACACGAAATTGTTTGAGAACCACTGGTCTACGACCTCATTACCTGTCACTGTGCGCCTTGCCGACTTTTCAGGATTCACACATTGTGTGTGTGTGTGTGTGTGTGTGTGTGTGTGTGTGTGTGTTTGTTTGCGTCGTTCGTATGCATGCATGTTGCATGTGCGCACGCATTAACTTGCATGCATGTATTTGAGCCTGCACACGCGCTTGCGTGTGTACTGTATGTGTGTGTGCTTGCGTGCACACGCGTGCGTGTGTGTGTGTGTGCGCGTGCGTGTATGTATGTGTGTGCGTGCGTGTGTTTGTGTGTTGCTTCAGGAGTCTTGGAAGGCCCCTGGTATCCAGCAGTGGAATGCAGCAGTCTCTTGAAAAGCAGTTATCAGCTAATGAGAATTCCACTCGGAGCAGGAAGGAAGGGCTTAGAATGCGTGTCCCTCAGCGAATTGGGGCGAATGTTAATCACGATGCCTTGAGCCAGTGTGTGTGCACGCGCGTACGCACGCACGCACGCACGCACGCACGCACGCACGCACGCACGCACGCACGCACGCACACACACACACACACACACACACACACACACACACACACACACACACACACACACACACACACACACACACACACACACACACACACACACACACACACACACACACACACACACACACACACACACACACACACACAGGAGAGAAGGAGAGGGAGAGTCTCTAGGCTGAGCTGAGAGGCAGGGTGGACAGAGGAAGCAGAGAGAGAGAGAGAGAGAGAGAGAGAGAGAGAGAGAGAGATGGGCATAGAGTGGATGTTTTTAAAACGCATGGCTTGGTGTTGTCTTCGTGGCTCGGAACTAATTGGTTTCAGATGAAAGTCGTCGCACACAAACACGAGAGGTTTTAATGTTCATTGCATTGCCTTGCACTCTCTCTCTCTCTAACACACGCACACACACACACACGCACACACGAGCACACACACACACACACATGTCCCCACGGTCAATCGCTCAGACCATCTTGGACGTCCGGCAATCTATACGTCTTAAGAACTCGGCAACAAATGTCTCTGATAAGAGGCGATAGATAGATAGCCTCTCATGGAACACGACGACAGAGCTTGAAAACGAAGACTTGGTGAATAAGACCGAGGAGGCCGGACTGACGGTCGGTCGGTCTGTCGGTCTGCACATGTCTCTTGGTTTCTCCAGCTCTCCAGCATTCCTACATACAGTACATGACTTCTCCAGCCTGGGATCTGACTGCTTTATTCGTCAACGGTTTGTATTTCCTCCCTCTCTCTCTCTCTCTCTCTCTCTCTCTCTCTCTCTCACAGTGAAGGACACCAGTCCTCCGGAGATCCCGTCCCTCAGGAGGAAGAAAGCCCCCCCCCCCCCCCCCCCCCCCGGCTTTTTTCATAACCTATTATTTATGTCTGACAGACCTCCTCCAGACAAATGGCTGCCATATGGAGAACGAAGGAGAGAAAGACAAGAGGGAAGGGAAAGGGAAAACGCTCTCTCTCTCTCTCTCTCTCTCTCTCTCTCTCAGTTACTCTATCCCCTTGTCTATCTCTGTGAGGTTTCTTTTCAGGGGTTTTAATTCTGTTTCTTTTTATTTGTTCTATTTTTTTGTGTGGGGGGGGATGAGTTGACCATGCTGCTGTGCCACAGTGTCATTCTACAACTACTCTGCCACCAAAATGTGGAATGCCCTGGCATTTATACCTCTGTTACCAATGTTAATTCAACTCTGAGAGTGTACAAATGGACCCTAACGGGTCCATTTGGTTCCATTTGTACACTCTCAGAGTTACAGACCCATAAGGGTCCATTTGGTTCCTGTCCATCATTTAGCTGGGGACCCCCTGGAACCCCCTCAAGTACCCCTGGGGGTCCCCGGACTCCACTTTGAGAACCAATGAATTAAAGGATGTGTATCACTGGTTTCTTTCAAAATTGGCCCAAACAAATCAGGAGACCACAAGTAAATGGTGCATCTACTGTATATAGCGCCTTTATCCAAGGCGCTTTACAATGTGCGTTATATAGTACATTCACCCATTCACACACACATTCACACACCAAGTGCGGAGGAATCCATGCATGCAAGGCACGAACCCGCTCATCGGGAACAATTAGGGGTTCAATGTCTCACACTGCCTCTGGTGGAGCCTGGGATCAAACTGAGAACCTTCTGGTTCTTAAGCGGCCGCTCTACTTCCTGAGCCACTGCCACCGCTTTTTTTTTGGTGCCAGGGAAGGGAACCCCATGTCAGTAGATTTGTGTTAAAAAAATATATATGTATATAAAAATAACATGAACCACTGGTATATAGGGTTTAAAGGAGTAGTTCACCCAAAGAGAATCATATTGTCTATGAATTACACACCCCATGAAGAATTGAATTCCGGCAGACTTTTTTGCTTTTGTCGCATTCCTGAGCCAATAATTTGATGACCGGCCGAGTCTCAAGAGTCTACTTCTGAATCTCCGATTGACTGATGAACCGGTCATCAAATGATTGGCTTAGGAATGCGACAAAAACAAAAAACATCTCCATGAATTCAAGGCTTCATGGGGTGTGTAATTGATAGAAAAGAAGTAAAACATTGTGGGTGAACTATTCCTTTAAGTGTTAGCCCATATGTTTGCCAGGCCAGGATGGAGTTATATCCGTCCCGTCATGTATTATAGAGACGCAGGGCTCCTGTACGGTGTGAAGCGTGACCACGCTCACACTACGGCTCCACAGGGGGGAGACACGTTTCTGCCATACGCTCTGTGAAGCCTTGAAGAAATGAGTGCCTGTGTTTTCTAGGTTTCCCAACGTTTCTTCAGGCGCAATTTTGTGTGCCAGTTTTGTGTGCCAGTGGTTCTCAAACTCTTTTGTGCCAAGGACCCCCGAATTGATATGTAGGCTATGTGAAAATGGTTTGTGCCAGGGAACCCCCAGAAGAGAAGATTCATGTAAAAAAAACATCAAAATCAAAATGATTCAAAAGTTTCCAAATATTTTCAATATTTTTTACATTCAAAAACAGCTGATGTACAAGCTAGCAGTGTGCGTGTAGATCTACCATTTTTGAATAGCCAACGTATAAATTGATTAAGTGGTTAAAAATGTTTTAGCTGGGGACCCCTTGGAACCCCCCCCCCCCCACGGACTCAAAGTGGGGTCCCCGGAACGAGAACGACTGCGTTCTTAAGGAGCGTATAAGGACATACTTTCAAAAAACCCAGCCGGGACCCATAACCCACATAAACCACATTTCTAAAGTTGTGAGAATAGCAGATCTACAAGCTCACCGTGTGATGCGTTGTGCGCTTATAGATCTGCTATTTTCAGCACTTTTCTCGGTCCTTGATATGAAAATGTTTGAGAACCACTTGCCCTACAGGATTATAAGACAAAAACAGCAATTACAAAGTCCCCCACTCCTCTTTATAATACAATATTTCCATTCACTGGATGCTAAATTGCATCTATAATGAAAGAAAACAGAAAGTCAACAAAGGGAATGAGAGCATGGGGGAACAAGAGAGCATTATTCTGTGCCTGCAATTAACGCCGAGAGGCTGGTTCACCGCACATTCAAAAAGCCCAGGATACATCCGCATCCCATAGCTCCATCGCCGGCCATCCAATGACCTCCTCCTGGCATCGAGGAGGAGGAGGAGTCATGCGAGGGGGGGGGGCTGGTAGTCAGACAAAAGCCTGGCGTGACCCCTGCGGCCTACAGTTTGTCCTGCAAATGTGCCCAAGCCTAAATTGAATTGATGCAAACACAGGTGCACACACATGCATAAGCACATTTTTATGTACTGTATGTGTGTGCGTGCATTTGTGTGTTACTTATGTTACTTATGTTACTTGTGAGGGCCAAACATCCCCACAAGTATTGTAGAATCTGAGAAATACACATTTTTTGAGGACCGGTCCTTGCGAGCTTAAAGGACGACTTCACCCACGTTCAACCTATATCTTCATATATCCTCACTATAATATGCCGCCATTTTTATCTACTCTGTGTCTCAGAGGAGGGCTGTGGACAGTTCAGAAACCCGCCTATACCAATTATTTTTACATAGGCTACAACTTCTCTTATGGGGTTTCCTTCCCTGGCAACAAAACCATTTCAATGGGGAGTCCGCGGCCAAATACTTATCGATTTGGGGGTTCTTGACTTGAAAACGTTTGAGAACCACTGGTCTATAACATGTGTTCCCGGGCTTATCATAACTGTTCGCCCGTCACCACTGCTGGTTTAACCACCTTCGTTCATTGTTTACATCTGCTCCTCTCCTACTGCGTCTGCTTCCGCATGTGATCAGATCACTTTTAGATGAGACGGCGTTTGCGTTTCTCTTGCAAGCCCGATAATCTTAATAAAATCCTGTCATGGATGCCATGACAGGATTTTATGCCATATAGAAAAGAAGAAAGGGGAAAAGAAATCAATGCAAAGTTGTGACTGACTGGACGATTTTCCTACTGGACAACCGACTGATGCTGTTATTACAAAAATCTTGTAAGTAGCGCATGTTTAAGATAATCTTATAAGAGATTCTTACACGATTATCCTGTGGTATGTGTGCGCGTGCATGTGTGTGTGTGTGTGTGTGTGTGTGCGCCTGCACGCACGTGCGTGTGCGTATGCGTGTGCGTGTGCGTGTGCGTGTGCGCGTGCGTGTGCGTGTGCGCGTGCGTGAATGAGACCTATCATCTATCCTCTCATGGAAAGTTTCTGCTACTGCATGATGAAAGTTTCATCCTCACTAGGATAATGTGTGGCCAGGAGGATGGACCCTGACATTTCATATTTCTCACAGGAGGAGCAAAGAACAAGAGCATCGGGACGACAGGGTTGTCTTTGGTTAGAATATGTATCGTTGCTGTCTGTCGGGCAGGAACCTCCTATCTCCATATTCTAACTTTATGTGTTTTTTCCAAAAATGTATGCCCTACTTGATCATACCACAGCGTCACACAAAAGCATCAAAAGTAGCAGATCCACGTTTAGAGCTATTTTGAATCCTGAAAAGTAACAGTTTTGGACATACGAGGTTTCCACCCGACAGAGACGTACTGTAAGGCTGCGGTAATGGGGGTATAAACACTGCTGGCATCATTAGCTTCCTGTGTCTCCCTGTCTCCCTCCTTTCTGCTCTTCAAGTTGTTCTTCCTGTCAGAATAAAAATGTCTCTTTATGTCTGCCCCCAAAAGGAGCAGCTGGCCTGCTAATCCCTAATGGGGCCTTCTCCGCCTCCTCCTATCCTCTCTCTCTCTCTCTCTCTCTCTCTCTCTCTCTCTCTCTCTCTCTCTCTCTCTCTCTCTCTCTCTCTCACTCTCTCTCTCCCTGGGTCTCCCTTCCTTCCTTCCTTCCTTCCTCCCACCCTCCCTCTGTCTCTGTCTCTCCCCTAATAGCTCCCTTGTTCCTGTCGGACAAAACCCTACCTTTGTGGCCTCTCTCTCCCCCCCCCCCCCCCTCTCTCTCTCTCTCTCTCCCTCTCTCTCTCTCTGTCTCTCTCTTCCTATCTCTCTCTCTCTGAGTGGAGCAATAGGGAAATTGTAAACAGGAGGCGTTTGGGCCTGGAGGCCGAGGCAGGACCCAGCAGAGCTCATGCAGAGCTCCAGCAGAGCAGAGAAGCAGGCCTTTGTTATTGGGAGGAGGGTGGTGGTGGTGGTGGTGGTGGTGGTGGTGGGAGGGTTAGGTGGGGCTAGCCACCTACATCCCTTCAGAATAATGTCCTCATGCTCTCACACACAGATACGCGTGCGTGCACACATAAACGCACCAGCACATACGCATGCCATTTTGATGATTATAATAATCTGTGCCGGTGTGTTCTGGGTGCATCGTGTTCCAACATTATTTATTTGTCATCTGTGGCAAAAGAACTCTCTGAAATCTTAGAGGTAATTCATAAGACGAGGAAAACACTTCGCTTAGCAAACGTATGTTGGCGCTTTTGCACTTCTCTATTTTCTGGACAAAGTTGGGTCTTACACTCTTCATAACTCATTTTGGGGGTTATTTTCTGCAAGATATTGTTTGGGGGGTTTTCTGCCTTTAAAAGAAAGGAAACAGGGAGAGAGACGCAGCACAGGTCGTCGAAATTGGGATTCAAACCCGCGACACGCTGTCAGGCTGCATTATTGGCAATATGTGATATACGCCGGACTGCTTGGCCAGCGGGCACCCCTGGATGATATTTTCTGTTTTGATATTTTCTGTTTGGGTTTTGGCTAAACAAATATTTAAGATTATAGGATTACGATTGATTTATAATTTCAATAAACATGCTTTTAAAATGCACATGGCTCACCCATCTGACCCCTTAACTTAAGTGATCAGATGGGTGGGCCATGAATGCTTTCAAGTGCGTTTAGCATGTTTTCAAGATTTTCAAGAAGTGGGCCCCGATCCAGAAAAAGTTGGGAACTGCTGCCATAGGGGTCTATAAGAGGGTCTGTGCTCTCTCACCCTCACCGGAGCCATCCAGGACTGACTCGCTCTACAAGGCTATGGTCCCCTTCCACTGGCCAATGGTGTAACCGGTTTCACCAGTGGTTGTCCCCTGGTACCCTCCAGGTACCCCCTGGTACCCCTGGGGTACCAGGGGGTACCTGGAGGGTACCAGGGGATTTTAACCACTTTAACCACATTTTATACTTTGGCTTTTCAAAAGTCTTGAAAATGTGTGCACATTTTGAATATATATATATATTTATAAAAGCATTTTTTTTTACTGAAATCTTTGCTCCTGGAGGTCCATGGCACAAACATATTTTTAGATCGGGGTCTGCAGCCAACTACATATAATTTTGGGGGTCCTTGACTTGAAAAGGTTTGAGAACCACCAGTGTAACCGGTTACACCAGTTGACATTTCAATTACAATCAAAGCTGTGTGAGACCTGTTACTGGTCTCTTCTCAATCTCTCTCTGTTCTGTCCCTATGTATTGTAGATTGTTTTGTGTTTATTTTGAATTGATTGAATACTTTATTAGTCAGTCAGAAATGTAAACAGCACATGGTACAGTCAGACATTAAGGCTAAAAGGATAACAAACTTCCATTATGTGATCTGACAGGGAGGCGAGCCCGGGTCATATGGTTACAGGGCGCGTATGTTACCAGTCGGCTAAAGAGCCAGGCTCAATAGCGAGTGGCAACATGGCGCCATACAAGCCTACACCTGTTTGTCTTCCCCTGTCTCCACTGCGTATGCCTTTTTACCTTGTCCGTTCCTCTCCATCGTCGTGTAAATCAGTGGTTCTCAAACATTTTCGTACCAAATCAGGCATTACGACGCCATCATTAGTCGACTAAATAACATTTTGTTGACCAAATCAACTGTAGCTTTAGTTGACTGAAATCTTATGATGTTTAGTCAACGAAAACTAGACTAAAACTGAAACATTTCAGATGACTAAAATAGTAAATAAGGAATTTTATTCAAAGGACTATGGCTAAAACTACATCAAACTTTGCTGTCAAAATGAACACTGCTGTCATCTAGGAAATCATTGGCAAGTGGATGTAAAGTGCTGGGATGGTTGGTGTTTATGGTGGTAGAGTGACGTACAATGTATAGTCTACTGCTTGAATGGATATTGTTTTCAAACGCGATTGACAGGTGAAAATGTCAACGCACACCTGTATTCAGATCAGATGCAGGGGTTTTATTAACTAAACAGGGAAAACAAGGCAAGGCTAGGTAACGGACAGAACACTGTGACAACAATAATGAATCAACACAGACTGGAAACAGAGGGGCATATAAATAGACAAGGACTAGCTAGGCACAGGTGAGAACAAGGACAATTAACACAGGGATTGGCTGGGGCACAACAGGACACAGGTGGAGAACATAACTAATCAAAGGGAGATGAGACAAGACAGGAAACACTAACTAGGCTAAACAGGAAACACTTGGACATCACTACAAAATAACAGTACAAGGAGAACCGGGAACAATACAACAGAAAGAGGGTCCAAAAGGGTCCAATACAAAAGGGTTGCAATAATAATGTGTGGTTGTAACAAAAGCCCAAGGCATACCTTTTGTTGATTTGTTTCACAGACAGGTCACACCACTGGTCCAATGTATAGTCCAGTAGTTCTCAAACCTTTTGTGCCAGGGACCCCCAAAATAGAACATTTTTCAAAAATGATAAAAAATAGCAGATGTACAAGCTCGCGGTGAGCTTGTACATCTGCTATTTTTGAATAGCAGATGCAAAGTAGTAAATGATGCTGTATTAACACATTTTGTGGGGACCCCCTGGAACCCCCTCAAGAACCCCTGGGGATCCCTGGACCCCACTTTGAGAACCACTGATATAGTCCCTTATCTGAATGCTCATTCCTACTCAGTGTGGATAAGAACAATTATCAGCACCATGTCTAAAAAAAATGTATTTCAAAACTTCAATGTGTTCACCGTCTGTGGTAAAAAAAAAA
>NC_139949.1:45635590-45650590 GCF_963454915.1 Gymnoscopelus microlampas | reverse complement strand
AAAAATACTAAAAACCTAAAAAAAAATGAAATTCATGGTGTAGCCCCTTTAACTGACCAAGGAAGGATGGGACAAGAGCTCTCTGATGGCTGTCACTGACCAGTCAAGTCATGGGTCACTGCATCACATAGCAACACAGGGGACGCAAAAGGCCGGAGAGAGGGAGGGGGGGGGTCGGGGGGGGGGGGGGGGGTCAGGAGAGATGAGACGACCGGTTATCGCTTGAGTGGTCTCCTGTCAGTAGAGCCGTCGCCCACTGTCAACGCCTTGAGTGACACACATCAGGGTTGTGGCGGGGGGGGGGGGGGTCACAAAACTGACTCCATGCACGTTGTTTTTGGTGTGTGTGTGTGTGTGTGTGTGTGTGTGTGTGTGTGTGTGTGTGTGTGTGTGTGTGTGTGTGTGTGTGTGTGTGTGTGTGTGTGTGTGTGTGTGTGTGTGAGGGGCAGCACAAAGGGGTTAGACAGGTTAGACTGCCTACCTTCATTACATTAAGTAACTTTGAGTACATTTCACATTCCGTTTGTTACTGGTTCTTTTTCTCTTTTTTTGTAATCACCAATCACATTTGGTGTAGATGGAAAGTAGCAGTTACTGTAGTAACCCGGGTCAATTTGACTAATTATAGTGGGTCTAAGTGGTTAATCCGGGCGTTCCTATTTACACAAGGCGTCAAATCGCAACCCCTTGTGAGCTTGTAGATCGGCTATTCACAACTAATTACATAGGGATTAAAGCAAAATGGCACTTAGGCTAGAGGTTTGAGTTGTGCCGTTGACTTGCTGTGATGTTAACTCCAAATATTGCTGAGATATCTCAACGTCTCATTGATTAGAAATTGATATATTGATATATCGTCTCTGTCGGGTGGAAATCCCATACGTCCAAAACTGTTGCTTTTCAGAAATCAAATTCAAAAGCATAAAAAATAGCAGATTCGAGCTTGTAGATCTGCTACTTTTGGTACTTTTATGTGACGCTGTAGTATGATCAAGTAGGGCGTTAATTTACGAAAAAATACAAAGAGTTAAAATACGGAGATAAGAGGTTTCTGCCTGACAGCAACGATATTTGATATCATATGACTTTTTGTGTTTTCATGTTATTATTTGACTTGTTACATCTGCTACATAAAAAAAAAAAAACAACAACAAAGAAAAAGCAGATCTACAAGTTCACAGTGTGTCGTGATACGACGCGTTGTGCGTAGGTCGTCCATTTCCTATCTATCCAGCTATATGTGTCAGTGTGTTCAATGTCAAAAACACAGTTGAATTGTTAATCGCAATTGCTTGCATGACAATATGACTGTAACGTAGGTCTTCATTCTGGCAATGACTTCATCGGAATGTTGTCACAGGAACTGTTGTACACACTGTACGTGCACAGTGATAAGCACTTGTAAACATGTGTCAGTATTAGTCAACGGGCTGACTCTCAGCTTTAGAGCTCGGGTGTTATGTTAAGAGAATCTGTGCAAGATGCTTCCACTCACACAACCATGTGATGCATGCGAGTTGTCCTCTCAGCAGACCATGACGCACATGACGTCATCCCTGGACGTCACATGAAGGCCTCACTGTCCACGTTCAAACTCCTTTTATGTCCCAGAGTTTTTATTGCATTCCCAAGCCAATCATTTTGATAACCGGCGGAGTCTGCTATCGGAGACAATCAAATCGATCAAATCCTTGCCTTAGGAATGCGACAAAAACAAAAAGAAATCTCCATAAATTCAAAGCTTCGTGTTAATGACAAATGTTTTGAACTTCTCCTTTAAGGCAGTGGTTCTCAACCTGTGGGTCGTGACCCCCAAGTGGGTCCCCACATGATTTTGGAGGGGTCCCCAGATGTCAGTGAAGTGACAATTTAAGGACTTTTAAGACATTTTTAATACCTAAAAAGGAGAGAAAGAAATCAACAAACTATACTATAAAAACTGGTCAAACATTGGACAGATTGTCAAATAATATGAGGCAAAAACGTTGAAAATAGCATATCTACAAGCTCACTCTTGTAGATCTGCTATTTTCACAATATGTATCTGTGGAACTGATTGTCAGGATGGGGGGAGTCCCCCAGTTCAAAGATTATTTTGTGGAGCCTGAAAAGGTTGAGAACCACTGCTTTAAGGCTTAAAATGGGACATAAAAGGAGTTGAATGTGGACAGTGAGGTGACGTCCAGGGATGACGTCACGTGCGTCATGGTCTGCAGAGAGGACAACACACTCAGCAGCATCACATGGTGGCTGAGTAGACGCATCATGCAGAAATTCTCTAAACATAACACCCCAGCTCTAAAGCCGAATGAGAATCAGCCCATTGACTAATACTGACACATGTTTACAAGTGCTTATTATATACGGCTTGGTTGAATGCTTGGTTCTGATAGGTCAATCGCTAAATTCAGGGGTGTATTATTTCTGGATAATGACCGATGAGCTCAATAGCAACAGACCGCTGTCCAATCAAAGACTCTAGAGCACCTGCTGCGCTGCTTGATTTTTATGCTGTATCCAACATGACAGTAAACGAACACACAATGTCATTTACAGCTAAACGTTGCTCTCAAGAATGTTTTTGAAAACATTTGAGGCGATATATAGACAATGCAATAACCGAAAATGTATTCTATTTGAACACTTCCTTGTTTTCCGAGGCGACCGCGTCCGCCCAGCGCAACACTTATGGAATACTTTCATTGCCGTAAGCAAGGAAATACTTTGTTTTGTTGTTACTTTTGGGTCAATTTATTCATTTATTAATTGTCGCCGCGCTGGTAGTTGTTGAGAAATAACCCCCGACAGGATGATTAAACACTGAGGCGAATTATACTTAGTTACGTGCCAGTGTCGTGCTCAGTAAATAACAGATCTACAAGCTCATAATGCATCACAAATGTGACGTGTTGTGAGCTATTTACTGCATGCAACACCATCATGCAACTATAAGCATAAAATCAGGCTTTACTCGTGTAAACTCAGTGAATGAATGATTCGGTGTATTTAATGGCACCTCTCTTTTTAAACCTAAAAAAAACTAAAAATCATGCTGAATAAACCTAAACAGATAAATGACTCTTCTTTCTTCACATTGAATTTGATTGTATTTGTAATGTGTAGCACTTTAGCATATAGACACTATGGTGCATCAGGAGTCTGATAGTCTACAATGATAGGGCTAGGTCTATGTATTTCCTTATTATTGACCGCTCATTTTGTATGTTGGTGGCAAAAATAAAAGAACTGACAAAAATGTCCATCACAAGAGGGCATGTTGGTGATGACCCCTGAATAACTGTCGGGTGGAAACCTCATAATATGTCTAAATGTCACGGTTTGAGTCAGGACGGAGGCTGAAGTGAACGGTTCAAAGTATTTATTAACTAAAGACTTGAAAACAAACAAGGAACTGAACTCAAGCTGTAACTACACGCAACATGGGATACAATGAACAAGCAAGGACAGGTTGCAAACACAGTGCTTAAATAGACAGGGAAATAATAAGACACAGGTGAACTCAACAGACAATCAACACTGGGATAGGCTGAGGGACTAAGAGGACACAGGAGGAGAACATGACTAATCAACAGGGAGGTGAGACAAGACAGGTAACAGTAACTAGGCACAACAGGAAACAATACTACAAAATAAGGTACAGAACATCAGCAGGGCAACAACAACAGAGTAACAGAATAACAAGACTACATACAGAACAGAACAAAGGCCTAATAAGTCCAAGACCTTATGGGCAGGAAGGTCTAAATAATAAAGTCAGAGTGCGCGGCCCGAGGAGCGGACCGTGACAGGCCTACAGAACAGGCCTAAAGTGTCCACGACCATATAAGGGCAATGGCGGTCTAAATAATAACATCAAAGTCCACGGCCCGAGCAGCGGACCGTGACACTAAAACTGTTACTTTTCAGGATTCAAATTCAAAAATATCAAAAGTAGCAGATCGACAAGCTCGAAACGCGTCACTTCGCGCCGCGTTTCGAGATGGCGGATCTGCGACTTTTGATGCTTTCGTGCGACGCTGTGGCATGATCAAGTAGGGCGTTGATTTACGAGAAAACAGAAAAAGTTAGAATATGGAGATAAAGAGGTTTCTGCCCGACAGCAACGATATAATATAACTGCAAAATCCCACCCTTGCACGGTGAAAAGAAAAGACGTCACTGCTTGGTGCTTGTGGTGTTGGGGAGGGGGGTGGGGGCGTGGCAGGAAGTTGCAGAGAAGGACATTTGAGGGGACATGTGGCTGCATTTAGCTTCCTTGGGATGGGTGGAGGACAGGACAGGAAAGGCTACTGTTAACCCTTTAAGACCTGAGATACCATTCTACAAGTGTCTTCTTTAAAGCCTAACAGTTTTCTGAAACACTTATGTTGCTATAATATCAGTGGTGCTCAAACGTGTGTGTGTGTGTGTGTGTGTGTGTGTGTGTGTGCGCGCGCGCACGCGTGCGTGCGTGCGTGCGTGCGTGCGTGTGTGTGCGTGCGCGTGTGCATGTGCGTGTGCGCGTGTGTGTGTGTGTAGTTTATGTATTACTATCTCAGTAAGGACCAGAAATTCCCTGCAAAGATAATATTCCCAGTCCAAATTGATCTCATGGGGACACATTTCATCTTGTCCCCATGAGGGACCTGGTCATGTCTGGAGTTAAGAAAATATTTTACAGTCAGGGTTACAATTCGGAACAGACTCAGATTGGGGTTAGGATTATGGTTAGGCATTTGAAAAATTATGGTGTTGATTTAAGGATTAGGGGCATGGGGGGGGGGGGGGGGGGGGGGGGGGGTTAGTTTAGGGTTAGGTTGAGCTAGCAAAACGTCTCTGTCGGGTGGAAACCCCATTATGTCCAAAACTGTTACTTTTCAGGATTCAAATTCAAAGATAGCAAAAGTAGCAGATTTGTGAGCTGCTTTTCGAGTTTGTAGATCTGCTACTTTTGAGGCTTTAGTGTGACGCTGTAGTGTGATCAAGGAGGGCGTTACGAGAAAACACAAGTTCTGTCTACTCGCTCTGTGTCTCAGAGGTGGGCTGTAGGCAGTTCAGATATCTGCCTACCAATGACACCATAGGTAATTTTGCGTGTGTGCGCGTGCGTCGTGCGTGCGCACACGTCTACGTGTGTGACAGCAGCAAAGAAAAATGCTGGTGGTAGTGGGTGGAGTTTTGACACTTAAGGGATAAGCTCCACTTTAGGAACAACAGTGGGCAGATAGGTGGGAAGGAGAGAGGAAGGGGTGGGGGGAGGGGGGAGGAGGGTTGTGGATTGAATGTGTAAAGAGGGGAATGTGTGACATGTGTGTGGTGGTGAATGAGGGGTGGGCAACTGTTAGAGAGGGTGGTGGTGGCGGTGGTGGTGGGAGGAGGGGGGTGGCAGGGTGGTGTGACAGTTGTGACAGGCTACTGTTAGTTGTGTCTGTGTGAGGGTCCGGAAGGAGGCTGTGAGCTACATTATGAACTGTGTGACTAACAGGAGATCTGGTACCACCCATCTATACAACAAACATGGGGAAATTCTCATTCTACTACTCTACACTAGTGGTGGGAAAAAAGGTTCATTTCAGTGAACGAAGGATTTCGTTCACGTTCACGGCAATGATTCGTTCAAATGATTCGTTCACGTTCTCGTTCAGTAGGGCTATTTTCTAGTGTTCAAAATTTACTCGAGTAAAAGTACAAAAGTATTGGCATCAAAATATACTTAAAGTACCAAAAGTAAAAGTACTAACATATTTGAAAATAGCCGATCTACAAGCTCACAACGCGTCGCGATGCGACGCGTTGTGAGCTTGTAGATCTGCTATTTTCAAATAGCCTAGGTATGAGATAGGGCTAAAGTGGTTTATGTATGTTTTATAATGTGTGTAAAACAACATCACGGGAGCGTCTTTTTTTTTTACATCGCGCGTGAACCTAACAGTTTCAGAAAGTGAACGAGCTCGTTCACGTTCGCGGCAATGAACTAGTTCTTTTGAACGAATCGATCATGAACGACACATCACTACTCTACACTGACACCATCCCTTAAAAATAATTTGATCACTGGCTGGCAGTGTTAATTTTGTCGCCTAAAACGATGACGAAAAATGTTTATCGACTATCTTTTTTCACTGACGGAAACTAGATAAAAACTCAATAAAAACAAAGTTATGATGACTAAAACTATGACTAAACAAATTGACAATTTCGTTAACAAATAAAAACGAAGGACTATAGTGGAGAAGAGATCCAGTAGAACTAAGTCATTTTATGCCCGGTTGCACTCGGGTGTTGCTCTCCGATCAACTGTAGATTTAGTCGAATAAAATCTCATGATATTTGGTCAACTAAAAATAGACTGAAACTAAAACATTTCAGATGGATTTTATTCAAAAGACTATGACTAAAACTAAAAACAAATTTGCTGTCAGAATTAACACTGATCACTGGCTTCTTTCAAAACAGGCCTGAAAATCCATCTATATCAGGAGACCACAAAGGGGTAAACTCATGTTCCCATAGAATGGAGGTGGCATTCACTGCAGACTTTGTTTTTCTTCCTTTTTCTCCTTGGTACATATAGTGTTTGTGGTGATGTTATGTATTTTGTTTTTGGGTTATTTTTATGCTATGTTGATGAATTGAATACTATAGGTCCACAATGGAAACAAGTCCCCAGGACTTTTTTGTGTTATCTTTTTAGCCTTATATGTCTGACTGTACCACGTGTTGTTTACATTTATGATCAATAAAGTATTCAATCAATCAATCAATCAATCAATCAATGTCCAATGGAATACAACCACCCTAAGATCTACTACAGTGGTTCTCAAACCTTTTCATGTCAAGGATCCTAAATTGATATGTATTTGCCCCCCCCCCCCCCCCCCCTCATTTAGGTTAAAAGAAAAATGTTAAACTTTTTTTTCAAAACTAGCAGACATACAACGATACAATCTTGTAGATTGGCTATTTTTCAATAGCCAACTTATAAATGGATAAAGTGGTTGAAATGATTGTGATGCTATATTAACACATTTTGCCGGGGACCCCGTGGAACCCCCCTGGGGGCCCCGGACCCCACTTTGAGAACAACTGCTGTATTAACAAAGCAACTATCTTTAAATGCATTTGAAAAGTCTCAAAGGTTTTGTGACTGCAACAAAAATCTTGAAATATTACAGCTATTTGCTTCAAAAGATGTGTACCAAGTTATCCTTGCTTACAACTTCTTATATAACAGCAAATGCCATGAGTCTCGAAAGGTAACGCTAAAAGTTGCAATATGACACAGGTATGTTTACACGTCTCTTTATTCCCTTTTAATTGTACATACAATGCATTTCTTAGTATAGTTTTTTGATTGTTTTGTGTCATATTTGCTTTGGCAATGTAAACATGATGATGTTTTTCTCATGCCAGTAAAGCCCCTTTCAATTGAATTGAATGGAATTGCATTGACTGACGCATGGATAGGGTCCGCATGGCGGGGGGGTGTGGCACGACAGGGAGGTGGCAACCTGGAGAAGAATGGCGGCAGGATGCGTGTGTGTGTGTGTGTGTGTGTGTGTGTGTGTGTGTGTGTGTGTGTGTGTGTGTGTGTGTGTGTGTGGTGGGGGGACACCTGAAACAACACAGGGACCATACACAGTGGCACACACACACACACACACACACACTCACACAGCCGGCCACCAGGCCCTAGAGGGTAGACTGGCAGCTCATTAGCCTGATCAAAGACACGACTTCCCCCTCTGGCCAAACACACACACACACACACACACACACACACACACACACACACACACACACACACACACACACACACACACTGCTGTGTTTACCTGGCTAATCCGGGGCTAATCTGACTGATATGCAGGATGTGGGGATCAATTAAGGAAATGAAGGTGCGGGTCCAGGAGGAGGGGAGGGGTGGAGGGATGGAGAGAATGATGTGGGGGCAAAATAGGGCAAAATAGGAAGGGAGTGAGCAAATGTTTCCCCCAGCAGTTCTACAAAGAGTTCAACTGTTATAAAGCACCATCCACAGTAGCCCAGAACGGCCTCTATGTTGACATACAGATGTAATCGATACATACTTCATCGTACAAAATTGAAAACAGCGGATCGACAAGATCGCAACACGTCGCACATGAACTTGTAAATCTGCTATTTTCGGGGCACGACACCACAACCGAGTACTTAAAGGTTGGGTGAGGGATTTTTGGGGGGTTGAAATAAGTGTTAAATAGCCCTATATTCTGATAGTACTTCCCAATGGTTCCTTTTCTGGATCAGGGCCTACTTGAACATTTCGAGGCATTCATGGCCATATCCATCTGACACAGTATATGAGCTGTTTGAACTTGTAAGATGTGTGTCATTCATTGACTCCCAAAAATAATGAACAAAACGTGCGTGTCCTTTTATCAGTTCAATAAGGGACACGACTTTTTAGTTTCCAAATAAGGAACGATTCCGTATGTCAATTGACGGTTGGAAACCGTTTTAGATCTCCTGACCCACAGGGATCAAAATCCTCCCAGCAAATTGAACGCTGATTACAGTTGAAACTAAACAACACGCACGCACGCACTTACGCACACACGCATGCACGTGCACGCGCGCGCGCACACACACACACACACACACACACACACACACACACACACACACACACACACACACACACACACACACACACACACACACACACACACACACACACACACACACACACACACACACACACACACACACACACACACACACACACACACACACACACACAGTCCAAGACAGACACTCAAACAAACAGTGAGCCCAGCAGTGAGTTGATTATTGGGACAGGGATGTAAAAATCATTAGGAGTGAGTCATCCGTCGAAGATGAAAAGTGATTCATTTTCAGCCGGGTATAAATAGGCCCCTGTGTGAACGGTCCTATTTTTTGAGCGTGTTATTGAACCTGACAACTTGATACTGATTCACGTCCGGTATCGACTGGGCTGTGAGGCTGACTGACCGCCACACCGCCTCAGCACCGCCTCATCGCACAATAGAAGTGGTGAGCAGTGTTGCCAGATTTTGGCGAGATAAATAAGCAACCAGGTACAGTATATGAAAACAAGGCCAGAAGAAGCGACTACTAGGCTATGGATATTTGAAAATAGCCAATCTACAAGCTCACAACGAGCTTCTGTGAGTTTTTGTAAATAGATCTGCTATTTTCTAAAAATAAATATTGTGGGGAAAAGAAATCTTTTGAATATTTATGAAATATTTCATGAACATGTTTAAGAACCACTGGTTTATAAACAATTTTAGGAAACAATAATTAACTACACTTTAGAAACAAGCACAAAAAAAAACAATCCGCAACTATACTATATCAATATTTACAAATATTAGCCCACGGACCCCCATTTGAAAAGATAGGCCAGGGACCCCGATAAGAGAACATTTGTTTACGGCTATAGCAGTGAATCTCAAGCATTTTGCGAAGACCTAGCTTTTTAACCAAGCTTTTAAATTGAGCCTTTGGCCTTGTAGGGTCCGTTTTTTGGTCACTTTGAGGATTGTAAAAATGTACGTTATAAATAAAAATGTATTATTATAAATTTCTATTTTAATTTCAAGGACCCCCCCAGTTTGATGTGCATGATGAGGCCACGGACATCCATTTGCAACCATATTGATATCTGGGACCCCACTCTGCACTGTAGTATAATCAGTGTTAATTTAACTCTGAGAGCATATGAATGGAACCGAATGGAACCAAATGGACCCGTTAGAGTCCATTTGGTTGCATTTGTACGCTCTCAGAGTTACAGACACATAAGGGCCCATTTGGTCTCATTTGGTTCTATTGGTACGCTCTCAGAGTTACAGACACCTATAGGGGTTTATTTGGTTCCTAACTATCAATCATTTGGCCTCTGGACCCCCTGGAACCCTCTCAAGGACCCCTGGGGTCCCCGGACCCCACTTTGAGAACTGCAGTGCTGACTCAGACCCTCTATACTTAGTAGACTGGACATAAGTGGGCTCTTTGTAATTAGTCTGTTTGCACTTTTCCCCCTCTACACCAAATCTCTTTGCCAAATATGTTATTTTTGGCAACCATTTCCACCAGAATTGGGATGCTGGGGCTCAAGTGGCTAATGAAACTGATTGAGGTTAACCACTTGGAATCCCTATTTTGGGCATGTTAATTTAAGTGTGTAATGACACACCACGTGATAGATTGAGTGTGTAGATTGGCTATTTTCGCACAACCCAAGATTAAAATAAGGCGTGGGTGGTTCATCATGACTAATCAATTTATCCAATTATATCTATACAGATGTTTTCACATCGATTCATTGTTACATTAAAAAAATTATGACAAAATCAACAATATTTAGCTCACCAGTGCAATGCTTATTTCCTTTTCTTCTTCTTTTTTTCCACAAGATTAACAGTCACTGTAACTTCTTGAGTTTCTTTTGTGGGTAATTCCAGCGACGTTAGTCTTCCATTAGACTTGCTTCTCTTGAGCTAGTTTTTTGACAAAATGTTGGTCCCAATTCTTAATTCCAGTGAAAGCCCAAAAAACAATAAGCTTGACTCCAAAAACTCACACCTTGATGAGTTTAACTTTTTAGTGAAGAAAAAAGTGCACAGAAAAAACAAACATGACATATACACCCAAAGGTGGTTCTAAACTTAACAGGTTTTGTAGGTCAAAACACTGTCTTTGCTCTTAGGCTTCCAGCTCTAGAATGACAAACTCCACCAGACACAGGTGCTGTTAATACAGAAAGCTTCTAATCAAAGGCTGTTCTAGCAACTGGCTCAATGGAGTTAATTAGGTGCAAACCCACAAGCATGCACAAAATAATGGTAATCAAGAAATGTAATCCAAATACTCAAGATACTCAAAAATACTCTAATACAGATTTCTTTTAAAAATGGCTCTCACACCACTTCTCCATCATCCGATTAATCAAAAAAGTAAGTAAATTAATTGATATAGTCGCAGCGCCTGATCGTATCCAAATGAAGTCCCTGTCCAACACTCACGTCCACGACAGAAACCTGAACGCACACAACACACCTGAATGAACACGTGACATACATGAGTAGATCAATTAAAAAACACACACACACACACACACACACACACACACACGCACACGCACGCACGCACGCACGCACGCACGCACGCGTGCGCACGCACACACACACACACACACGCACACACACACACACACACACACACACACACACACACACATTTGTATGGTGGTAGCTTGTTTTATTTATCCTGGGATGAGTTTGCTGCCTTGCTCAAAGGCACGTCAAAGGCCTTGGGTATTGAGGGAGGGGGAACAGTCTTTCCTGTTGATCTGACTCAAGCCTTCCTGTGGATCCAATGACTACAACCTCTGTTTTCTTTGCTGGCTATACTGGCCGGGTATTCCTCTGACTCTTCAGATAAGATAAGATAAGATAAGATAACGTTGCTGTCGTTGCTTATCTCCATATTTTAACTTTTTGTGTTTTTTCGTAAATGAACGCCGTACTTGATCATACTACATACAGCGTCACTCAAAGGCTTCGCGGCGCGCATTGAGCTTGTAGATCTGCTACTTTTGCTGTTTTTGAATTGGAATCCTGAAAAGTAACAGTCTTGGACATATGAGGTGTCCAACCGACAGAGACGACAAGATAAGATAAGATTAGATAAGATTTGTATTGATCCCGCGAGGAAAATTCAGTACATCAGTTAAAAATACAGGGTAAGGAAAAAGTACAGACATAACAGAGAGACATACTGTAACAGTCAAAGTAATTTGAAAAAAAGAAGATATGCAACAGTATAGAACACTATACACCCTTAGCAGTACTACCATAATGCAAGACAAAGGAAAAAAAACATGAGAGTGCTTTACCACACTGAAGGCTCATGGAAAGTGTCTAGCGGCCCATTGCTCCCATTTTAGTTAGGTAGGTAGGTAGGTAGGTATAGGTACTTTATTCATCTCCAAGGGGAAATTAAGGTGTTACAGCAGCTCTCCTAGAGACGGCAATAAAAACACACCGTATAAAAAAATCTAAGCGTCAACCTACAATATAAAAAAAAAACGACAGACCAAACACTAGAGTCCAATGGCTTGAATTCCACATCCCCCGTCCTAGCCTGATCAAGCCAACCAGTTGTACTGTCTTTCTCCTAGTTGCCTCTCCTCTCCTCTCCTCGTCTCAGGGTGGGTTTCATGTGACCCGGTATCGCTGACTCACTACTTATGTTTGGTTTGTTAACAGCAGAGATAGCCAAAGCTGACACGTCGGCTGCTGTCCGGACATGCAAAAAAAAAGAAAAAAAAAAGCCAATTACATGTTTAGATGTAGTGAACCGAGGCTCAAAGAAATATGCATTTTCCGACGGAAATGTGCAATGCACCCTGTCATTTCCTTTTTTTCCCCCCTTTTCTTCTTTTGCGTATACAGGCCACCTGGGTACAAGTCAACGGCAGCTAAATTGGGATATAAACATAGCCTTGTTACTAAGAATAGCTCTACTATAGCACTTTGGTGCTACTGACCCCAAAACACTGATTATCCTGACCTTAATCGCTGCCACGGCTTGAATGCAAATGCGGGGGCAAAATATATACGAAACGTGACTGCAATGGTTAAACACATCACACACCACGTTATACCTGAGCACATCCTGCAACATCATAACAGCTCGTTTCGCCTTTCTCTTATCACTTGGAGTGTGCAAATGGACCTAACCGGACCTGTAACTTAAAGGTGCAAGTAAGTGATAAAAGGTGCTAGTAAATTATATTTTTTTAACAGTATATTGTTAAAACGTTAAAGCTCTATAATCCAACAGTATTAACTGCTATAGTGTGTTTGTTCAGTAATAGGCATCTCCTCACCTCTTTAGAGTCGTAATGGGTTAGAGAACAGGAACTGCATTTTCAGGCGGGCATCAATTTAGTTCCAATTCAGTTCCAATTTTGTCTGCTCTTTTTTAGTTTTAGTTCGCTTCCAATTTCACTTGTTAATTTACTGTATGGATTGATTACTGTATGGATGAAATTGGTATCCTGAAAATACCTTTTCTGTTTACTAAAGAGCTGGAGAGACAGGGATTCCCCTATTACTGAACAAACACACTATATAGCAAAAATGACTATTGGAATATAGAGCTATTAACACTTAATACATCTAATATTAAAATTGGTATGTGGCTGGGTGAGCGTGTCACAAAACGTGACACCCGGATTTGATTGGCCAACAACAAATGTCACAAAATGTAACACCCGGATTTGATTGGCCAACAAATGTCGCAAACGTGACATCCTGATTTGATTGGCCAAGTTTAGCGTGGTGTCGATTTCTAGGCCGCAAATGGCATGTTTAGTGTAAAGGCCGCCTGAACAACTAGTATAACAAAACATCACTTTAACATTTTTACTGTGGACTGTGGTACGTGAACTAAAATGACATTTTATTCAACGTTAGTGACCAGAAAGCGGGTCCTGGTTTGTGCTATACCGCAATGGTTCCCAAACTGGGGGTTGGGACCCCCAGGGGGGTCACCAAATTATTTTGGGGATCCCCAGATGATTAGCTTAATGCAACATCGTTTTTTCACTCAACAGTAAACAAACTGTTGACACAGACACATACAGTATAAGTGTATACGGGATCTTCACATTTCTAAAGTTACAATTGAATGACTTTTAAGACCTTTATTGACACCAAATTTTGCACATTGTCAACTATTACATAAGAAAGAGGCAAACATTGTGAAAATAGCCGATCTACAAGCTCACAACGCCTTGCCCTGTAGCTTAGCTTGTGAGCTTATAGTTCGGCTATTTTCACAATTATTTTGAAACGAGTCAAACTATAAATGTAATGCCTCAACTCCTTCAATTCCAAGTGCTTGTCAGGGTGGGGGGTCCCCAGTTCAAATATGATTATTTTGGGGGGTCCCCATGGTTCAAATATTATTTGATTATTTGGGAACCTTTGCTTATACCGTCCGCTGGTGCATGGTGTACTGTATAGTGTTGAGAGCTGTGGGGGGTATGGTGGGATGGGGGGATGGGGGGGGGGGCAGGCTTAATGATAATATAGAAATGAAGGTCAGCATGTCTCCTAGGACTTGCTGAGGAGAGCATTATGCACTTCCTCTCCTCTGCCTCCGCTCCGGGCACGTTTGCTCTCACATGGACGGACACGGACACACACGCGCGCACGCACACACACACACACACACACACACACACACACACACACACACACACACACACACACACACACACACACACACACACACACACACACACGCACACACACTCTCTCTCTAGCTCGGCCCGTTACGTCCCATTTTTCCACAGCAGCACCACGGCTGGCTGATATTATGTCTAATTCCAGGCATGTAATTAGTGTGTAGAGCATGGTCTGGTTCTGTCTGGGTCACTGTCGAGACTCCATGCATGCGTGTGTGCGTGCGTGCGTGCATGTGTGCGTGCGTGTGCGCGTGTGTGTTCAGGGTTTTACGTCAAAAGATTTTTGGAGGAATCAGAGGAAGTATTGAAAAATGGAAATTCTCAAATGAAGTAAAAGTATACTTCAAAATTGTACTAAAGTGCAGTAATTGAGTAAATACACTTAGTTACTTTCTACAACTGTGTGTGCGTGCGTGCGTGCGTGCGTGCGTGCGCGTGCGTGCGTGCGTGCGTGCGTGCGTGCGTGCGTGCGTGCGTGCGTGCGTGCGTGCGTGCGTGCGTGCGTGCGTGCGTGTGTGTAGCCTGAAGCTACAGCCAGCACCACAGGATGGGATGCGGACCACACCACTGGACCACGGGTAAATAGAAAACACATTAGCTGTGCTACATACACTATCACAATCCTTAGTGTTCATTTAACTCTGGCAGAGTAGGAATGGACCCCACGGCACACACACACACACACACACACACACACACACACACACACACAC
>NC_139949.1:45600590-45633090 GCF_963454915.1 Gymnoscopelus microlampas | reverse complement strand
ACTGACATACAAACCAATAAGGGTCCATTTAGTTCCTAGCTAACTATCAGTCATTTAGCCGGGGACCCCCCTGGAAGTCCCCTGAAGGACCTGTGGGGGGTCCACGGGCCCTACTTTGAGAACATCTGCACTAAAGGGTCTCTATGGCACAGAGAGGGGTCCACTCTGTCACAATTATTCTCGAAACCCTGCCCCGATCACTGTGATTGGCTGAGCAGAGGGAGTAGGCCTACTTGCGATGCGCGGTGGGAGCACTCGTCCTACAGGGCTTTCCAACTCTGACTGCGTGGGTGTAGGCCTGTCACTATTATTACATAATCATCGCCTAATCGCAATCATTTGAGATAATCGCAAAGGTTGTTTTTGCATAGTTTTCATAATCGTCATAATCATTTCCATGTTGAAGAATGTTCATATATTCTCAAACATATTAAAAAATAGTGGAAATAACAGATCTACAAGCTCAAAACACATCGCGTTTGACGCGTTTTCAGCTTGTAGATCGGTTATTTCCACTATTCGTTTTACAGTATAAAGTTATTATATTATGTACGTTATTTGTCACATCTGCCCTGTGCACCTTTTGTTTTCAAAGCCTAAAAGCCAAACAGCATTTTCATTCATATAATGTTCCAGCGATCAACGACATGGAAACGCAATGAAATCGTTAATCGCAATTATTTGAGCGACAATTAACAATCGTCAACTAAAATGTCATAATCGTGACAGCACTACACGGGTGTCGAGGCCTCAAGGCCTCGCTCGTCAGTGCACCTGCCTTGTTTTCAAGTGATTCAAAAAGTCATGCAATGGTTGTAAAACCTTGCCCGAACGCAGGACGTTGAGTGAACCGAAACGAGCACTCCCCCCAAAACAACTGGTTTGGGAGTTCCTTACACCGACCTGGTCGGGCTGCATTCCCTGTGTTACTTGCCCTGGAACGGGCCCACTTCCTGTGGGCTGTGCTGTCCACCTGGACAAGCCGCTACAAAGGGGACCAGGGTGGTTCTTTCGTTCATTCATTCATTTTCCCACTGACTGTGGCTCCACAGAACTAGAAACACGGCCCACTTCCTCCACACATCTCAAATGTATTATAACATTTTTGTGTTTTTTTGTAACTTGATCATGCTACACAGTGTTACACTAAAAAAGTAGTCAAAAGTAGCAGATCTGCAAGCTTGAAATGCTGCTCGAAACGTTGCGCGAAGCGATGCATCCCGACAAAGACGATATACTGATGTGTTTCTTTCAAAAATGTTCAATGCAGATACTAAACTTGCAGGTTGATTATGAGGATAAATCAAAACAGAACATTTCTACTCGAGCACTTTGTGAGAGAGCTAAACGGCTATAGCCAAACGCAAGCTAGGTCACCAAGGGTTAAAATGTCGAGGAGCGGTTTTCTCCACATGGTTTGATTGTTATCTCAAGTTTGGTTTTCTGAAAGTTTTTGAAATTGAATTGAATTTTCAACCTGACAAGCCCTATACCAATGGTTCTCAAAGTGGGGTCCAGGGACCCTCAGTTGAAGGGGTCCCAAATGGACCCGCAGGGTCTGTAACTCTGAGTTTGTGCAAATGGAACGCGTCCATTTGGATCCATTTTTATATGCACTCAGAGTTATGGGGGCCTTAAAAACTTTGAGAGCCACTACCCTATACAGAACAAAAAAGGGCTTACGCCAGGTTGAAAATGGTTAAAGAAACCACATGAGATGACAGGTGTTATGTATTCTTTAATGCCGGGGTCTTTAACAGGGGGTCCGGGACCCCTAGTCCACAGAGTTACTACAGGGGGGCCACCAAATCTTTGTGTGATAGGAACCTTTTTTATTTTATTTACATTAACCACTTGAACCCTAGCCTCCATAATATTCTATGGGGAATATTAGCGGAAAATAGCAGATCTACAACACAAGCTAGTAGATCGGCTATTTTAGGCAAAGGTTTGGTGTATATGGGAAAAAGAGCAGACCAAGTACAGAGCCAAAGGTCAAGTTTACTAAGTACTGAGAGTTTTGAATGTCTGAAAAATAAATACACCGATGATAGTGCTGTCAAACAAGTGTATGAAGCTATCTATGAAATCTATGAAATGGTTTAATCTGCAACATAATTTCATACAATATGTAGTGGGGGTCCCTGCTTCATCTCTCTCTAAGCTATGGGGTCCTTGGCCTGAAAAACCATTGAAGACCCCTGCTTTAATGTATTCTTTATCCTAAAAGTTCTGAGTATAAAACCACCATCAAAAGGATAATTGATGTCTTGAGCATGTAAAAGTTGTATGGCAACTCATATTTGTCAAAATGGTCTGACCTTTTCTAATGTTGTTCTACATTGTATGTTCCCAACATGTTTTGGTTCCTGAGAGGGGAAACGACTCGTTTCAGCTATGGCTGGGGCGTTTGTTTTTATAACTTTCCCAATCGTTACAGATTGGCAAAAACAAATTGCATAGTTATTTTTGGTTGAAAGTAAATGACCAAAGGAAAACTTATGTTTAATAGGGAGCGATTTCCTCAAGTTAAAAACAATGGTAGATCTATTCCTCACTGGAAATAAATAGAATAAAAACAGTCTGAAAATATAGACGAACAGAGGTGCGCCCCTCGACTTTTTTTTCTTTCTTTTTTAGCTCATGTTATGTTTCCTCTGCAGGAACTGTTGAGCTCTCTAAGGGCTATAAGTGAATTAGGGCTAATGTATCCTATTATGCTGCAATAAGGGCCAAAGTCATCAAACCCTTTATTTTGATGGATGTGGACACACACATACACGCGCGCACTCACACGCACGCACACACACACGCACACGTGCACGTGCACGTGCACACACACGCACCTCCCCTTAGTTACCACACAGCTCTCGCTCCACTCCAAAGCACACAAACACACCCCCTGAGCGGGCAGGCAGGAAGGAAGGAAGTCAATATTTGAGGAGTTGAGGCTCGCTAGCCTGCATGGCAGTTGAAATCTGCCTCTCTCTCTTTCTTTTCTTTTTTTTTACTGTACAGAGCCTATAGGCTATCTGACAGCGTTATGCTTAATTTATATACTCCCTTGTCGCCTGCCAAAAAGAGCATATTTACAAGCATGTAAAGCCTGATTTATACTTGGTTGTGCCCCGGTTTCGTGCCCCGAAAATAGCCTCACGACGATCCGTGCTCCGACGCGTTGTGAGCTTATAGATCGGCTATTTTAGGTGTGACATAGTGTACAAGAAAGCATGAATCAGGCATAAGCGATTCCCAATAGAGTTGTTCCGATACCAGTATCGGAAAAGCTGCTGATACTGCCTAAAATATTGGTATCGGTATCGGCAAGTATCTATGCCGATCCGATACCACGTCATTTAGAACATGATGATATGGGGTGCAATACGTTAGTCCGACAGCGCATTCCTCCGACAGCGCAGTGCTCCGACATTAAACAATAAACCCGAACCAAACCCGCACCCTAACCCTAACCGCACGCGGATGCCACATAGTCGGAGAAAAGGTCTGTCGGATTAACGCATGCCTCCCGATGATATGTCATTTACAGTAATCAATTATTTTGTATTTTGAATGCTTCAGTTGATGTTACACAACGGAAAACAATATTCTAATTCCCAAGCCAATTGTTGGGGGAACGATAGCGATCGTTTTGGTTCATTCAATTCAATTCAACAATAAGGCAGGTATGCAGACAATGTGACGTCCATGTTAGCAAGCCGTGGTAGACCATATCGGCACCCAGTCTTTAACTTTTTGTGTTTTTTTTGTAAATGAATGCTCTACTTGATCATACTACAGCATCACACAAAAGCATCAAAAGTAGCAGATGTCAAAGCTCGAAACAAAAGCGAAGCAGCGTGTTTTGAGCTTGTGGATGTGCTACTTTTGCTGTTTTTTAATTTGAAAAGTAACAGTTCTGGACATATTTATGAGGTGAAACTAGCAGAAACCTGCCATTGAGCCCCAGGAGGACTAGATAGAGTTGAGGGAACCTTTTATTTACACCACACCTATTGTTTTTGATGCTGCATGTGGACTGTTTGACTATCAATACACATGTTAAAACACCTCTTGAGTAATCAGGGTTTTGATGTGTATTTGAAGCCACCCTGCAATGTTATTGTATTGTGAAACTGTGGCAGAGTTGTTGACACATAGCTATGGCCTTGAACTCATCACAGATACAAATTAGAACAGTACAAGGTGAATGTTGCTTGCTCGACAATGCAAATAATATGTATTATTTGACAAAAGATAACCACCATTTTGGTCAATTTCTTCTAAGTGATAAATATTCACTTAGGCTATTGTACGGAGGAGACACTATTTACGGGGCCAGAGCTCTGCTCTGGACACGTATTGTTATTCGCATTATTCTGTCACTTCTTCTTCTGCCACTTTTCGCAGTTCTGGCTGAACCGTGCAGTCGCTTTTTACGAAACTCGGCCATATGGTAGATGGTCATGAAAAACAATCAATAAATAATTCTCACAATCTTTCGTCCAAAGGTGGCGCTATAGCACTCAATTGAAAATGCCAACTTTGAACAGGTACAACTCATGCCCTGTTTGACCTACAGCCATGAAACTTGGATACACATATGCGTCTCCTCATGCTGAACAACTTTCACACTCTGACTTTTGACCTCTGACCTTTAGATCTCCCACCATTTTGAATTATATGAAAAACAGTCATTGGCTCCTAACTTCTGCATTTTTTCACTTATGGAAAATCCGTTGGAAATTTTTGTAGAAAGTGGTCCAAAGTTCAAGTGTGAAACGTTTCGTGCAGATTGCTCAAAAATCCCAGGAGGAGATAGATTTTAACTATTACAGTTTTATGAAAATTATTCATCTGTGCCTAAAACATACATGCAGACTCACATTTCTTTGAAACTTTGCAGAAATGTAGAGGGTCATTCCAAATATCACTGAAACCAATCTTACTCCAATTGGCCAAAAGGGGGCGCTATAGCAATTTTTTGAAAAGGCAGACTTTAAACAGGCATAAGTCATGCCTCGTTTGGCCGAAAGTCGTGAAACTTGCTTACACATGTGCCTTGACTCATGAGGAACACACGTATCGATTTGACCATTAAGCTCCGCCCTTAGATTTTCCGCAATTTTGAGCAGTTTGAAAAATACTTGTTTTTGCCAGTTCTGGCTTAACCGTGCATACGCTTTTTACGAAACTCGGCCATATGGTAGATGCTCATGAAAAACTACCAAGAAATAATTCTCACACTCATTCGTCAAAGGGTGGCGCTATAGCACTCAATTGAAAGTGCCAACTTTGAACAGGTACAACTCATGCCCTGTTTGACCTACAACCATGAAACTTCGATACACACATGCGTCTCTTCATGCCCGACAACTTTCTTGGTCTGACTTTTGACCTCTGACCTTTAGATCGCCCACCATTTTGAATTATATGAAAAACAGTCATTGGCTCCTAACTTCTGCATTTTTTCACTTATGGAAAATCCGTTGGAAATTTTTGTAGGCAGTGGTCCAAAGTTCATGTGTAAAATGTTTCGTGCAGATTGCTCAAAAATCCCAGGAGGAGATAGATTTTAACTATTACAGTTTTATGAAAATTATGCATCTGTGCCTAAAACATTCATGCAGACTCACATTTCTTTGAAACTTGGCAGAAATGTACAGGGTCATTCCAAATATCACTGAAACCAATCTCACTCCAATTGGCCAAAAGGGGGCGCTATAGCAATTTTTTGAAAAGGCATACTTTAAACAGGCATAAGTCATGCCTCGTTAGGCCGAAAGTCGTGAAACTTGCTTACACATGTGCCTTGACTCATGAGGAACACATCTATCGCTTTGACCAGTAAGCTCCGCCCTTAGATTGTCCGCAATTTTGAGCAGTTTGAAAAACACTTAAACCCAGGATTTTTCAGCTATTTGCGTGAAACTGTATCATCTGTGTGATCTCCTTTTTCACAGTAACTTATATGTTGGGCCAATGGCGTCTCCCTTAAATGAAGGCCTCACAATCTCAGGGTCGCCAGTTCAAGCCTCACTTGATGCAGACTTAATTTAAGTTGAATTGCAAACAACATGACTGTATCAATGAATACATGTGCAAATGGTAAAGACAACCTGAAATGCTTATTTGAGAGTACGTTTTTTCAACGTATGACATACTTCATTCTGAAAATAGCTGATCTACAATCTCACAACTTTTCATGGTTTGTGAGCTTGTAGATCGGCTACTTTCAGTTTAGTTTTGGTTCTGAGGAGATGTACAATTTCTTCATTGGTAAATGGTTAGTGAACGAGTGATCTTAGTGTTAGTGAAACAGGGGCTTGGTTCATGAAAGAAGGCAAGAGTTTATGATCTTCAACAGACAATATCAGCCTGGACAAAGCTATAGCACTATAGGTAGTGTTGCAGCCTATTAGTCTGAAGGTTGAGAGTTCGAATCCTGTTAATGGCACTAGGTTGAGATGTCCAATCAAACCATTGTTTCCATCTCTCTCTCACATCAATCTATTGTTTCCATGTCACTCTTCAATCTATTCCGTTTCCATGTCTCTCTCTCTCTCTCTCTATATTCACTGGCCCCGTATTATCGCTGCTTGCAGCTATATTACGAATTGTTTTTCGCTCCCTCTCAATTCAAGGCTAATCTTAGTTCTGGCTGAACCGTGCATACGCTTTTTACGAAACTCGGCCATATGGTAGATGGTCATGAAAAACGATCAAAAAATAATTCTCACAATCTTTCGTCAAAAGGTGGCGCTATAGCACTCAATTGAAAGTGCCAACTTTGAACAGGTACAACTCATGCCCTGTTTGACCTACAACCATGAAACTTCGATACACACATGCGTCTCTTCATGCCCGACAACTTTCGTGGTCTGACTTTTGACCTCTGACCTTTAGATCGCCCACCATTTTGAATTATATGAAAAACAGTCATTGGCTCCTAACTTCTGCATTTTTTCACTTATGGAAAATCCGTTGGAAATTTTTGTAGGCAGTGGTCCAAAGTTCATGTGTAAAATGTTTTGTGCAGATTGCTCAAAAATCCCAGGAGGAGATAGATTTTAACTATTACAGTTTTATGAAAATTATTCATCTGTGCCTAAAACATTCATGCAGACTCACATTTCTTTGAAACTTGGCAGAAATGTACAGGGTCATTCCAAATATCACTGAAACCAATCTCACTCCAATTGGCCAAAAGGGGGCGCTATAGCAATTTTTTGAAAAGGCATACTTTAAACAGGCATAAGTCATGCCTCGTTTGGCCGAAAGTCGTGAAACTTGCTTACACATGTGCCTTGACTCATGAGGAACACATCTATCGCTTTGACCAGTAAGCTCCGCCCTTAGATTGTCCGCAATTTTGAGCAGTTTGAAAAACACTTAAACCCAGGATTTTTCAGCTATTTGCGTGAAACTGTATCATCTGTGTGATCTCCTTTTTCACAGTTACTTGTCTGTTGGGCCAATGGCGTCTCCCTTAAATGAATGCCTCACAATCGCAAGGTCGCCAGTTCAAGCCTCACTTGATGTAGACTTAATTTAAGTTGAATTGCAAACAACATGACTGTATCAATGAATACATGTGCAAATGGTAAAGATAACCTGAAATGCTTATTTGAGAGTACGTTTTTTCAACGTATGACATACTTTATCTGAAAATAGCTGATCTACAATCTCACAACTTTTCATGGTTTGTGAGCTTGTAGATCGGCTACTTTCACTAGTTTTGGTTCTGAGGAGATGTACAATTTCTTCATTGGTAAATGGTTTGTGAACGAGTGATCTTAGTGTTACTGAAACAGGGGCTTGGTTCATGAAAGAAGACAAGAGTTTATGATCTTCAACAGACAATATCAGCCTGGACAAAGCTATAGCACTATAGGTAGTGTTGCAGCCTATTAGTCTGAAGGTTGAGAGTTCGAATCCTGTTAATGGCAGTAGGTTGAGATGTCCAATCAAACCATTATGTTTTCCATCTCTCTCTCTCTCATCAATCTATTGTTTCCATGTCACTCTCTCTCTCTCTTCAATCTATTCCGTTTCCATGTCTCTCTCTCTCTCTATTCACTGGCCCCGTATTATCGCTGCTTGCAGCTATATTTTCTCTTATATTTGATAAATCAATCAATCAATCAATCAATCAATCAATCAATCAATCAATCAATCAATCAATCAATCAAACCTATTATCATTTTTATATTATGCTTACTTGTTTCCTTGTACGTTCGTCCTCTTCTCATGCCCCCTCTTTTGATTTGTTTTTGTTTTGTTTGGTCTCCTCGTTTGTTCTCCATTTGTAACTGCAAAGTGTGTTATGAGCACGGCCAGACCGCATGGTGACCTGAAAGAGACAGCGTAGGCTATATTGCTTTAAAATCACAGTCAATGTGCTCTTTCAAAGCTGTGAGGGCAGTGGTGGAAAAAGTACTCACATTTTTTACTTAAGGAAAAGTATCAACACTGCAATCTGTTACAAGTAAAAGTCCGGAATTCCAAACTTACTTGAGTAAAAGTACACAAGTATTGGTATCAAAATATACTTAAAGTACCAAAAGTAGAAAGTACTCAGTCTGCAGAATGTCACATTTCACAAGTTTTCAAATGTATTAAAATCTTTTGATATAATAGCAGATCTACAAGCTCACAATGGGTCGGATCGGGACATATTGTGAGCTTGTAGATCGGCTACTTTCAAATGGCCAAAATATATATAGGGGTGGTAATGTTTGTTTTGTAATAATGATCAAAATCTACAAAGTAACTAATGTTTTCAAATAATTGTAGTGGAGTGCAAGTAGGCTACAATATTTGTCTCCCAGATGAGCTGGTAGAAGTAAAAGTACTGAAAACTGGAAATACTCCAGTAAAGTAAAAATTACTTCAAAATTGGACTTAAGTACAGTACTTGAGTAAATGTACTTAGTTACTTTCCACCACTGTCAACACGCTCTTTGAAGGCTTTGAGGGGCCGCTTTAGCGTCAAAAACGACAGCCCCACAGGAATGTTTATTGGTGAAAGATGTGTATTGTGCAGACAGAGCAAAAGAAGGATGTGGCAAATGATATGCTTGGGTAGCCAGCAGCCCACAGGACAGCCATTTGATGTTGGCCCTGAACTCTGTGATGATGGCGAGCTGTCGTTTGCATAAAAGCTCTCTCACCTACTGAAACTGCGTCAGATTACCCCCCCCTCTCCCTTACACACACACACACACACACACACACACACACACACACACACACACACACACACACACACACACACACACACACACACACACACACACACACACACACACACACACACACACACACACACACACACACACACACACACAGTAGCCTACTAAAAAAAACTCAGCATAATGACTTACTTACAGTGGAAAGTAACTAATTATAATTTACTCAAGTACTGTACAATTTTTAGGTAGTTTTACATTACTGGATATTCAAAATTGTCATTACTTTATACTTCTACTCCAATGCATCTCAGAGGCATATATTGTACTTTTACTCCACTATATGAAAACTTTAGTTGCTAGTGTGTAGATTTTGATTATTATTACAAAACATACATTAACAACTTCAGCCCTATTTAAACTTTGGCTATACGTCGTGTGTTGTGAGCTTGTAGATATGCTATCTTTATACGTTTGGTACCGTAAGTACATTTTGATACTTACCAATACCTTTGTAAGCTACTTTTTACAAATCAAATAAATGTTTAATTCCAGACTTTTACTTGTAACAGAGTAGCCTATTTCTACATTGCAGTATTGATACTTTTACTTAAGTAAAAAATGTGACAAACACACACACACACACACACACACACACACACACACACACCACACACACCGTATAGCTACTAAACAAACTCAGCAGACGCCGCTGATACATTACGGCCGGGCATAAATTAACTACGAGGCATATAATGACAGGTAGCATACTGATACTGATTAACAAATGACATGCAGGCTAATGGCTTTTCTTACAGAATCGATGCAACATGCTGTGATCTTGAAAATAAGAGGCTGACATTTAGCTGGTCAAAATACTGAATATTGTAGCGACCCGCGCAAAAGACCCGGCTGTAACGTGCTGCTCAAAGTGAGCTTGCTCTCTTCATGGCGTTGCTTGTTACCTGCCGGTCTGCCGAGCTGGATACCGGGGCGAAACGCTACATGGTGTCAGAAGTGGGATAGGCCCGGTGGAGCGTGCCCGTGCGTGAGGGACGTGAGGGACTCATGAGTGAAGCGTGAAGCGCGAGGGCGCGCTTCTGAAAGGAGGGGCTAGTGTAGCGACCCAGTTTTAATGTGCAGAAATCGGTGTGAAATCACAGGCGAGTCTGAATTTTAATGTTTTTTTTTATGTTTATCACATTAAATAAAAACTGCTATGACTATGTTATTATCGGTTTCGGCCTAAAGTTGCTAAGCTAACATCTGCAACTTCTGCATTGGGAGTTTATAACTGTAAACTCAAGTAGGATAGATGCAATTTAGGCATTTAGCACTGTAAGGCATCACAATAGCAGCAACAGCTATTTAGCCAGAAAGAGGATCAATGTTTACATTCTCAGAAATATAGGCCTATAAGTAGCCTCTATGGCTATATGTAGCATACATGCATGGTGTAATAGTATATATCCTCTCCCTCCCTCTCTCTCCTAGCCAATAACATTATCCCAATTTGGACGTGCCGTTGTGTAATGCTGTGTGACTGTTAACCTTTGACAGGCTGCTTCATCTAAAAGAAGGGCGCTTCTCTACAGGGGGGCGGGGGGGGGGGGGGGGGGGTGGACAGGACACTGACTGGGGCCTGTCACAGTGAAAAGAAAGGACACTCACACACTCATTTCCTCCGTGTGGTTTCGGTACAAATCAACCACATCCTGTCCCCTTTTGTGTGAATCCTGCGCGGCCCTCATGCTGCTGCAGACTTCAGAGTATTGGGCGTCATAAAATAACCCCCACACCCGCTTCTTTTTTTTCCTCTCCCTTCTTCTTCTTGTTCTTTTTTTTTTTTTTTTACTACCAAACCTCCAATTGTTGCAGAGGAAGGAAGGAAGGCCACGTCCTTGTTCTCAATAAAATAGAATCACACAAACTGTTTATTGGCCGTTCTCGCGCACGCACGCACACACACACACACACACACACACACACACACACACACACACACACACACACACACACACACACACACACACACACAGTTATACGAGGAATTTCACTTGGGTCGCTCATTTAATGATCACAGACAAAAGACAAGGAATTAGAATTATAAATAAAATAATATTAAATATATCGTTTTTTTTTTTAAATCTATAAGTGAGCAAGTGGCCCTGATTCTGTCAGAGAGAGAGAGGGGGAGAGAGAGAGAGAGAGAGAGAGAGAGAGAGAGAGAGAGAGAGAGAGAGAGAGAGAGAGAGAGAGAGAGAGAGAGAGAGAGGTTTTATTGTAACCGTCTGTCTGTCTGTCTGTCTGTCTGTCTGTCTGTCTGTCTGTCTGTCTGTCTGTCTGTCCGTCCAACTCAATATCTATCCATCCATCCATCTGTCTGTCTGTCTATATTAGCCTAGCTAAATATCAAGTGTCGTTAAAGATGAACATGCAGCCTCAAACGTGAATGGGTGCGCGCGCATACACCTAAATAAAATTAATGAAGTGGATTCATTGGCGTGAGAAACACACACATTATTACAGACGATGACGAGGAGGAGACTTCATTCATGTAATCCGGCCTGACATTGTTGCCCTTGTGACGAAAATCCTTTTCTTTCTCTCCCCCCCCTCTCTCTCTCCCCAGATCTCCTTCCATTCATAAAAAAAAAAGAAAAGGAAAAAAAAAATATGTCGGCATCGCGCTTGCGCAATGTCATTCGGAGTCCTTCCCATTCATAAAACGGACCCCCCTCCCCCTCCTCGCCCCCCCCCCCCCTCCCTCACAGCATTTCAACCCAGCAGTTCAGCTCTGGCCTCCTCCTCCTCCCCATTCACAAAAAAAAAAAGAGAAATCGTGTCCAGGCATCTGCGCAGTGAGGACGTCGCCTTTTACCCTCCCATTCATAAAAACTCATTTCCACCTCGGGTCGTCGTTGCAACACATCAACCATCGTGTCCAAAAAGCCTCGCGTCTCAAAGAGTCTCCGCACCGCAGCAGGTCAAAGCAAAGCCCCGTTTACGCACAACGGAGAGTGGAATAGGAACAAGTCGCTCCGCCAATCGAGCCTTTTTTCCGGTGGTTTTCTGTTATATATATCTGATCTTTTCGTCCCATTTGGATCTAAACGCCTTTTCCACTTGGATATAAACTCACAAGGCTTTATATGTGCGATCGTCGTTGCGCGGCGAAGAAATGAGATTTCCCAGCGTGAAAAAAGTAAGTGATCAAACTTGGATTTCTTTTTTTTCTTTTTTTTTTACGGTGACATTTTATTATTAAACCGTGATATAATATGTTGTGTCCGTGTTGTTGCACCGCAGACAGACAGACAAACCTGTTTCTCGGGGCTCGATCGGTTGGTTTCTTTGAATTCGCCCCGGATTATATTATAGAGCCTACATCGCAGTCAGTCAGCAGCGCCGAACAGAAGCGCTCGCACACTATAATACACGCGCACGCAAACACACACACGCAGCGCATGCACACGCGCATGCACACGCACACACACACACACACACACACACACACACACACACACACACACACACACACACACACACACACACACACACACACACACACAGCTTGTTGCAAAATAACCCGTGTGTGTGTGTGTGTGTGTGTGTGTGTGTGTGTGTGTGTGTGTGTGTGTGTGTGTGTGTGTGTGTGTGTGTGTGCGTGTGCGCGCACGCGCGCGCGTGTGTGTTTGCGCGCATGTACGTGCGCGTGCAAGCACACACACACACACACACACACACACACACACACACACACACACACACACACACACACACACGGGTTCTTTTGCAACAAGCTGTTCTCCCGACCCGTGTTTTTGCACTTTGAGTCAATATTTAACTACAGATTTCCACCGAAGCGAAGCTGCTGGTGGATTTGAACGCTATAGAGCGATTAAAAAAAGGCTAGAACGTAGAGATCTAATATAGACAGTAGCCTATATCTAGGATAGATCTAAAGATCTAACAGAGCCCCGTCCGTCCGCGCATATCGCCTATACAAGGGGAAAACCATCGTGTTTTCTATTAAACGAAAATAATATATATAGGCTAGGCTATACACCGATTCGATTAAGATCGACCTTTTAAGAATCGATTACACATAAAGCTGCCGTTGCTTATACGGTTTGGATGGGGGGGGGGGTTGCTGTGTGCCGATGATAAAGCAACGGAATGGTGTTTCTGTTCGGTAGGGATTCATTCACCGTGTTGTGTCATCTCTCTCCAGTGTTGCCATGTCTGCGTGTTATAAGCGAGTTTGGGCTCGTTTTTCTGTGAAGTTGCTTGTAAATATTGGTAGTTACGAGTTGCGTTTTTTGGGGGGGGCTTCTTTTTTTAGTGTAGGCTAGTTGTTGCTTATTTGGGCTTGTTTCCTAAATGTTGTTTAAACCAGTGGTTCTCAAACATATTCATGTCAAGGACCCCAAATTAATATGTAGGCTATTTGTCTGCAGACCCCCATCTGAAAATATTTTGTGCCAGGGACCCCCCATACAAGATTTGTGCTGTGAAAATGTTTTAAAAAATATTCCTCATTTTTTCAAATATCTATTCTGAAAATAGCAGATCTACAAGCTCACAACGCGTTGCGTCGCTACGGGTTGTGAGCTTGTAGATCGGCTCTTTTCAATGTATAGACATGCAGAGAATCTAGGTTTAAAGTAGGCTACTCATAATGACCTAGTGCTTCTTTTGGGCTTGTTCTCCTATAGACCTGGTTGCTTATTTCTCTCGCAGAATCTGGCAACACTGCTCTCTCTGCTCCATTCACATAACCAGAGAGCTGTGACTGCAGCGCTGTAGGCTGATGGCACACAGTGTTCATTATTATTATAGGACACATCAGGTGCTTTCTCTTCAGTATAGCCTATTTAAGCCTTATTTTTTATATTATATTATATTATAATATTAAGATTTTTGTTATATTTTATAAGCCTGGGGAATAGCCTAGCAGACCTTACAAAGCGTCACGATCTGCTATTTTCGTCGAGCGATCGCTGTCGCTGTGTCTTCTTTATACGACAGAGTAGGCCTACAATTACAGCATATTACTCACAATCATACCATCAAACCCGGGATGATCATCATTATTATTATTATTAATAAGCGACAACGTCACTTGGAAAGACATAACAGCCGATCATGTGTTTATACGCATTAAGTTAAATACGCATTTAACGCATGTGTATCGGCAGCTATATCTGTTCTTTTACAAACGGGTTTTAATATCAGATCAATATCAATATATGGGGCTATATTAGCCTATTATACATATAGGCTAGGCCTACTGCTATATCATTCAGATGCATTATAGCAGGGGTCTTCAACGTTTTCAGGCCAAGGACCCCCTAGCTGAGAGAGAGATGAAGCAAGGACCCCCTCTATATCGTATAAAATTGCGTTTTAGATTAAACCTTTTTTGTGTACTTGGTCTGCTCTTTTCCCCCCTCTACACCTATAGCCTCTTTGCAAAAAATAGCCGATCTACAAGCTCTCAACGCCTAGCAGCATGAGGAGTTGAGAGCTTGTAGATCTGCTATTTTCGGCTAATGTTCCCCTCAGAAAAGGAATTCTAGGGTTCAAGTGGTTAATGTCAAAAAAATCACACAAAGATTTGGCGGACCCCCTATAGTAGCTCTGAGGACCCCCTAGAGCTCCCGGACCCCCTGTTGAAGACCCCTGGGCTACTGCTATATCATTCAGATGCATTATAGTGTCATGACGCCCACATGAGCATCCTTTATTGGTGTTCCAGTTGTAAGTCTGCGTTATACTGCTGCTAATGTGCTTGTTTGCTGGTCCACTTTGTTCAATTATTGTCTTATCTTATCATTGTGAACTATAATATGGCCTATTTGTGCCTATAGGCTATATATTGGCTATTTGAAAATAGCCGATACAAGCTCACAAATGCGACAACGTGTTGTGAGCTTGTATCTGCTATTTTCAAAGATATGGCCACATTTTCCTATGTTATAAGCCTTTTACTATTCAGTACCTACTATGCCGGTATGCACTATGCCGTCGTGTGTGTGTGTGTGTGTGTGTGTGTGTGTGTGTGTGTGTGTGTGTGTGTGTGTGTGTGTGTGTGTGTGTGTGTGTGTGTGTGTGTGTGTGTGCGTGCGTGCGTGCGTGCGTGCGTGCGTCCGTGCGTGTCGCCTCCGGTTTTTATGACTCAGTCCGTTCACATCTAGCAGGGCCATTGAAGGGAGGCACGCGCGCGCCCGCGCACAGTTCCGGCCGGAGCTCATTTCTAATGGTCTCTAGATTTGATGATCACAGGCCATTTGTTTCGGTGCCAGCAGCTGCAATGTGTCGCAACAGGTTTCTCAATCGGGCTTTTCTCTCTTGCAAATCTGAGGGGAAAATATAGGGATTTAGTAGCATAGATATACCAGTGGTTCTCAAACTTCTTCATGTCAAGGACCCCCAAAATGATATTTATTTGGCCGCGGACCCCCATCTAAAAATATGTTGTTCCAGGGACCCCCGCAGAAGCAAAGATTTGAGTTACAAATGTTTGCTTTAAAAATATATATATTCAAAGATTTGCACAAATTTTCAAGATTTTTGAATAGCCAAAGTATAAAAGGTCATAATTATTCTGATGCTATATTTACACATTTTGCTGGGTACCCCCTGGAACCCCCTCAATAGCCTACCCCTGGGGGTCCCCGGACCCCACTTTGAGAACCAATGGCATATACTAGTGGTTCTCAAAGTGTTTAGTCAGCGACCCCCCTCAAAAAAATCATATTTGAACTGGGGACCCCCCACCCTGACAATCACATTACATTTAGTTTGACTCGGTTCCACAGCTAAATATCGTGGAAAATAGCCGATCTACAAGCTCACAACTCTTGCAATGCGAGGCGCTGCAATGTTTGACCAGTTTTATAGTAGGCCTATAGTTCGTTGATTAGGCCTCTGATGCAGTAGGCTAATGGTCAAAGAAAATCATGTTGGGACCCCCTGGGGTCCCCCCCTACAGATTGAGAACCATGGCCTATGGTGGAATTAGGCCTTTTAAATGATCTCTCAAGTCCATATAGGGCCTGTATTATATAAATGCCACATTTTAGTTCATTCGGTTGCTCTACACTACAGTGTTGCCATGTCGGCTTATCATAAGCGACTTTGGGATCTTTTTCTGTAAAGTTGCTCGTAAAAATTGATAGTTGCGGGTTTTTTTGGAGCTTGTTTCTAGTTGCTTATTTGGGCTTGTTCCCTAAATGTTGTTTAAACCAGTGGTTGTCAAATATTTTCATGTCAAGGACCCCCAGATTAATATGCATGTGTAGACTGAACCTTCTGAAAATATCTTTTATCATACAAGATTTTGTGGATTTTAAAATATTCCATTTATTTTCAAGAGTTCTCCTTGAAAACAGCAGATCTCCAAGCTTGTAGATCGGCTGTTTTCAAATAGCCAATGCGTAGGTTAGAGTGCTCATGTGGCTTCTTTTGGACTTGTTTTCATATACCTGGTTGCTTATTTATCTCGCACAATCTGGCAACACTGGTGCTCGAGCTAGCAGTGTGCAACCATTAGTGGTGTTTTGGGCCTTTTGGTAGTAACACCTGTAGAGCTTAATTTCCACCATATTGTCAAGAACGCTGTGTACATGCCATAGCCGACATAAATGTATAGTCACACACAAGCATGACTATGATGATGGACTGGTGGTGAGGCTTTATGTAATAGTGCCAACCACAGTAGCTAACACACCAATGATAATGGGTCAATGGACACCTATAGGCTATTTGTGCTGTGTTCAATGTTTTTAGTTTTATTACAAAATCGGTTACGCAGTGAAATCTTCAGAGTTCATTTTAATCTGAGAGTATAGATACCAGTGGTGCAGTAGCTAGTACATTTACTCAGGTACTGTGTACTTAAGTACACTTTTGAGGATTTTTTACTTTACTGGAGTATTTCCCATTTTCAGTTGGCTACTTTTACTTCTATTCCACTACATCTCAGAGGCAAATATTGCACTTTTAGTCCACTACAATTATCTGACAGCTTTACTTACTAGTTACTTTGCAGATTTAGATCGTTATTACGAAACATACATTAACCACTTCAATCCTACATATATTTTTGGCCATTTGAAAATAGCCGATCTACAAGATCGAATTGCGTCGTGATGCGGCGCATTGTGAGCTTGTATATCTGCTCTTTTCAAAAGATTTTTTTTACATTTTGAACTTGTGAAATGGGACATTCTGCTTTACTTTTGGTACTTTAAATATATTTTGGTGCCAATACTTTTGTACTTTTACTCGAGTAAAATTTGATTACCGCACTTTTTACTTGTAACAGAGTATTTCCACACTGCAGTATTGATACTTTTACATAAGTAAAACATGTGAGTACTTAGATACAGGGTCCATTTGATTGACTTCGTAGGCTACACCCTCACTTACACTTTATCACTGAGGATGTTACAGTGTAGGTCTGTAGGACATGTCAGCCTACAGGCTAATGCGGAACTCTTTCCATGTCATCTTCTCAAACTGTTAAATGACCTACTATTAGGCCTTTGTAAAGTCTATATAGGCCTAATGAAGATATTATTACCATACACGTTGTAGTTCAAAATGCTTCCTATAGGCATACTAGAACAATGTATGGGATGATATTATTCACATACTTTTGCTATACAGCAAATATGGCTGGTGTCTATCCCCGAGAAGTGCAGAATGTGTTGTTTTGTATAATTGCCACTGCTTTGCTTTCCGCCTGCAAGTTCTTTGCCTCGTTTTGCATGTCGGAGTGGTTTTTTGCATGCAAGTCCATGCACTCTGGTGCTCCCCGCTCTTTAGAAAGGAGGCTGCTATTGTTCTAATGTCAAAGTTAGAATGGAGAGCTCTGAACCCCCCCCCCCCCCAAAAAAAAGCCTCTTGGTATTCAGTCTAAAACATCACCATACTTTCCATACTTTGGATTATCTGACAGTCCCCGAACTTATATGTTGAGAGTGTATGTGTTATTTTGGAGCGCGTGACGTTATAGGTTTCTATATTGAACTTGACAAACTTTGTGTCATATTTGGGTACATAATGCACTATATGTGTATTCTACACCCTAATTTGGGATATGTCTATCGCATGGTGGTGTCGCTTGTGGAAAATCAGTGCCACCACCGTGCTGGGTGTAGTATACATTCTACTTTAACCCATTAAGACCTGAGGCAGATTCTACAATTGCCTTGTAAATCAGTAGTTCTAACACTTTCCAGATTTTTCAAAAGAAAAATCAAAAATAGCAGATGTGCAAGCTCGCAGCGCGGCACGAAGTGACAGGCTGTGAGCTTGTATATTTGCTATTTCTGAATTGCCAATGCAAAAAAAAGAACAGATGCTTTCCTTAACATGTTGACCCTTGTGTCTCTATTTTGGGCATTTTCAGAAAGGAAATAGCAGATCCGCCAGATCGGCAAACTCGAGATTATAGATCGGCTATTTGACACCGGCGTTCAACAAAGCATAAATCATGTGGTTAACCAAATGAACCCTGTATTCTGGAGGGGAACATCCGGTGTAAAATAGTGGATTTACAAGCTCACACAACGCATGGAGTTGTGACGCGTTGTGAGCGTTGTAAATCTGTTATGTTCAGCGAAGAGTTTGGCGTTGTGGGGGGGGGGGGGGGTATGGTGGTGGGGTGGGGTCTTTAAGGTGTTGATGTGGGAATGTTCTGGTCTGTCTGTGATGATTGATTGTTTATACCGGTGGTTCTCAAAGTGGGTTCCGGGGACCCCCAGGGGTCCTTGGGAGGGGGGGGGTTCAGGGGGTCCCGAGCCAATTTTTTTTAATTAAGCATCACAATCATTTTAATCACTTTGTCCATTGATACGTTAGCTATTCAAAAATAGCAGATCTACAAGCTTGTACATCTGCTATTTTTGTAAAGTATTGGAAAATGCTGAATCATTTTGATTATTTGGTCCAGGGGGTCCCTGGACCAAAGCATTTTCAGATGGGGGGGTCCGCGGCCAAATACATATCAATTTAGGGGTCCTTGACACGAAAAAGTTTGAGAAGCACTGGTTGCTACTGACTGTCAAAGAAGAAGGATGTTATCAAGGGAACAATTCTACTTTTAGTGTTAATGTGGTAATCTGTGCTAATCATTGGTCAATCAAGACAGTAAGAATACAGATGTCAAATAGTGGATTTTAATCGTACCTTTTGGGTAGAACAAATGTGAAACAAAGCAAAAAAAGTCACTTTGCATGTCGTCGCTGTCGGGCAGAAACCTTGTATCTCCGTGTTTCAACTATTCATGTTTTTTTCCGTAAATTAACGGCATACTCATATTCATCCGAAAGTGTTGCACAGAGAACTACTGATTACTACTACTCAGGTCTTAATGGGTTAAAACAATAATAGAAAAGGAACGGTTTTGGACATACAAGGTTTTCCACCTTTCCACAACGATTTGATAAATACAAGGCAGAGAGAGGATCTTTTTCCTAGTTGTCATTACGAGACATGTCATGCATGATGGCTCATTAAAAGCAGAGGTTTGGAGCTCAGTGTGGCCTCGTCCCAACTGGGTTGAAGCCTGAAGTGATTAGTCAGGACAGATGGGAACAGTTTCCACACTCCTCCTCCACATCCATCCTGTCACAATGACATGATTGACAACGTTTGGCTTTTTTTTTCTCTCCTCCTTCTTTTTCTTAGCTTTCCCAAAAATGCTAATGTAGAATAACTATATTCTTCTCTAGATCGATTCTTTCTGAGCTCCTTCTCCTTTATTTTTTAAACTGGCTGAGGCCGATTCTACAAATGCTTTCTAAATCAATAGTTCACAAACCTTTTCGTGTCAAGTATCCCCAAATGTATATATATATATTTGGCCGCGGACGGACCCCCCCCCCCCCCCCCCCCATCTGAAAAGGTTTTGTGCCAGGCAGGGACCCCCCAAAAGAGAAGATTTGTATAAAAAAAAATGGTTTGTTTTTCAAACGCTTTCAAGATTTTTCAAAAAAGTTCAAAAACATTAGATGTGTGAGCTTGTATATCTGCTATTTTTGAATAGCCAACGCTAAAATCTAAAATTACCCAGATTCTTTCCCGGTTTTAATTGGTTAAACCCGCCCGGAAGTTGAATCGTCTTTGCAGGTTCAATGCATACAGTAAAAGCCACAGTGGTAACTCATACATTTTGTAAAATGAATACATAAATTGAAACCTGTAATCCGTAAGATTAATGTCCTGCCCAGGATTAAACTTGTACCCTAGACTTCCACGACGAAATCCACACTTGGCCAGGGCTGGAGACTATTGCACTTATGAGCTTCGGACAGAACTACTTCACTACTACTTAACAACCATGTAGGTGCTTTACCCGGCAGCAGGATCAGAAGTTCTCAATGAAAGAGTAGAGTCAGGGACGTGCACAGATAGACTCTAGGTGGTGCTAGAGCACCTGCCCTTTGCCCTCTTAAGTGCCCTTTTGAAAAAAAGGTTCAGTTTACAGCAGGGGTCTTCAACAGGGGGTCCTCAGAGTTACTACAGGGGGTCCGCCAATTCTTTATGTGATATAAAGAATTGGCGGACCCCCAGAATTGGCGGATCTACAAGCCCACAACGCCTCGCGCTGCGAGGCGTTGTGGGCTTGTAGATCGGCTATTTTTGGCAAAGACTCAAGAGGTATAGGTGTAGAGGGAAAAAAGAGCAGACCAAGTCAACAAAAAAGTATAATTTACTTGAGCACCTGCCCCACAAAATGTCTGTGCACGCCACTGAGTAGAGTGCTAGTTATAGCCTGTTAACCACTACATCGTTGCTGTCGGGCAGAAACCTCTTATCTCCATATTTGACCTTTTTGTGTTTTTTTCCCGTAAATTAACGCCCTTCTTGATCATACTTACAGCGTCACACGAGCTTGAAGATCTGCTACTTTTGCCATTTTTTTTACTTGAATCCTGAAAAGTAACAGTTATGTGAGGTTTCCACCTGACAGAGATGATATACTTTGTTGACTGGTGTCCCCCAGGAGTCTATACTTGGTACCCTCCTGTTTTCCCTATGCACCAAATCTCTTAAGGTGAACAAATATATTGCTGATCCACAAGCAACGTGTCACGTTGCGGCGCGTTGTTAGCTTGTAGACCGGCTTTTTTTTTGCAAAATGTTGAACTATTTTCATCTGATGTTTGTCATGTCCTGAACAGGAATGGTAGGGTTCATGTGGTTAAAGCAGTGGGCCTCAAAGTGGGTTCGGGGGTTCCAAATGGACCCTTCCATGCCTGTAACTCTGAGAGTGCATGTACAAGGCACTCTCAGAGTTATAGTAATAATAATAATTGTCTTTAATGTCCCCTCAGGAATATTTATCTTCACAGTCTGGTCCAACAGAAAAAACACATAACCATAGCACAGAACAACATATCACTTAACAGCATAACACCAAGACAATACAAGTCCCCAGTATACCCAAAAACCATCAGCGAGGTAGTTTGTTTAATGCTGCAATGGCTGAAGGGACAAAACTCCAACTAAAACAAACATTTTCCCATTTCTAAGTTCTGCTTCTTCATCCAGATGGCTTAGATTCGAAGTGACGATGTAATTGATGATCAGTGTCGTTTGCTATTGTGGGGGTTATGGGGGTTCTTGGAATTAAAATGTCTGAGAAACCGCTGGGTTAAAAGAAAAATGTGATTCAGTCAAATTATTTCCGGATTGCAGCTTCAAACACTGAAGTATTTACATGTGCCGTGTAGAAAATGAACTTGAAAACACAAGTGTGAACCAAAAAAGTGCTCGCGCTCACGGCCGTCTCTGTGTGTGTCTGTTGTGTTTCAGTAAGATGCTGCAGTAAGAGAGTGCTGCTGTATGCAGGGCCTCAGCCCCCACATGGAGTCCAGGGTCCCCCACCACATCCCGGGAGTGTCCTCCTCCCTCATCTCCCAGCCGCTGCTGGACAGCCAGGTGCCCTACGGCCGCCTGCAGCACCCGCTCACCATCTACCCCATCGACCAGATGCGGTCGTCCCACGTGGAGAACGACTACATCGACAGCCCTGCCGTGGTCTCCCAGCAGCCCCCCGGCGGCGGCCAGAAGAGCGGCGGCGGCGGCGGCGGGGGGTCGACCCGCCGGGCGATCACGTGGCTCGGCCAGAGCCAGCAGCAGCAGCAGCAGCAGGACTCGTCGTCCGGGGCGTTCCTGGGGGCCAACCACAACCACCACCACAACCACCAGCAGCACGGCGGCCGATGTGAGCCGGCGGCGGCGCCGCACCACCCCGGGGGACGCCAGGACGCCACCACCCACCCGTGGATCTCGTTCAGCGGGCGGCCCAGCTCCATCAGCAGCAGCAGCAGCACCTCGTCCGACCAGAGGCTGCTGGACCACGCCGCGCCCACCCCGACGCTGGACCCCCACCTCGCCCCGCATCCCCACCACCACCACCCCCACCACCACCATCCCCACCAGGGCTCGCTCGGCGGCAGCGGCGCGCCCGCCAGGACCTTGGGCTGCTTTGCGGCGGCGCCCCCCCCCTCCTCCTCCGCCGACCCCAAAGTCCTCACCACCGCCTCGTCCTCGTCCTCCATCTGCTCCTCGTCGTCCAAATCGCTGGACCTCAAGGCCTCGAACGCGACTGCGGGAGGAGGAGTCGGGGGAGGAGTCGGAGTCGGAGGGGTATGTGGCGGCCAACCGCAGGTCTCGGCGCTGATCCCTTCCTCGCCGGCTGAGAAGAAGCACCTGGTGCTGTGCGAGCGCTGCGGCAAGTGCCGCTGCACGGAGTGCACGCTGCCGCGGGCGCTGCCGTCGTGCTGGGTGTGCAACCAGGAGTGCCTGTGCTCGGCGCAGAGCCTGGTGGACTCGGCCACCTGCATGTGCCTGGTGCGCGGCGTCTTCTACCACTGCGCCGAGGACGAGGACGACGAGGGCTCGTGCGCCGACCGGCCGTGCTCCTGCTCGCAGGCCAACAACTGCTGCGCCCGCTGGTCCTTCATGGCCGCCCTCTCCGTGGTGCTGCCCTGCCTGCTCTGCTACCTGCCGGCCACCGGCCTGGCCAAGCTGGGACAGCGGTGCTACGACAACGCCAGCCGGCCCGGTTGCCGCTGCAAGCAGGGGACCGTCGGCGGCGCCGCGCAGGGGACCGTCGGTGCTGGGTGCAAAAGCGGAGGAGGAGGTGGAGGCGTGGAGGGCAAGGCACAGGGCACTACGGAGAAGCAGCAGCAGCAGGGGTCGTGATGATGGCGGACCGGAGCGTCCGGACCTCGGCGGTGGCCTTTTGTGTTTTCGAGACGCAGGACACGGACGATACAGTACTCGCTCGCTTTCTTTGGATAGGACAATCCAAGACCTTAAACTATTCGCGCCCCCCACCCTCCCATACACACACACATGCACACACACACACACACACACACACACACACACACACACACACACACACACGTAATCTGCTGGAACAATGAACTTAAAGATACAAAAAAACCCCACAAAGGTACTTAAATGGCTCGTACCTTCACCTGCTACGTCGGGAAAGGTGGATGATGGGAACGGGAACCGGGAATCCGAAAGGCATCTGGTTGGTTGGCCAATCGGTTGGGAATGACTTAACAGCCACTTAGAGATTTCTTTCTTTTCTTTTTTTTTCTCCCCCTTTTTTAGAATGAGTCGACACAAGAAGGAGAAGAAGAGACTGAAATGTGGGACTGGTGTTTGTGGTATTCAAAAAAGAAAAATGGCTGAAGGCACGAAGTCATTGTCCCTTTTTCTGCTGCTCTGTATTTCCCCCCCAGCTTATTTCATCACGTTAACTTAAGAAGAATCTTGCTGACCCCCCCCTACATACTGTACATGTTGGAGAGAAGTATGTACCCCTACCTTCCCGCTCAGGGCCACGGCCGCCCAAAAGCACAGGCCAGTGTCCCCACCCCCCCCCCTCCCGTTACAGCAAGCAAGCAAAACAGGTGATTAGCTACACAGTGGCTTTAGGACGGGCTGCTGTGAGAGTCCAAAGTACCACTTAGCCACTCAACTCTCTCCTCTATTACGATGATCACCGCTCTTGCGAGTGTCGCCAGTCTTCCCTCGCATTGCATATAGCTTTGCCGATGCTGGCTCGCCGTCGCTCACATCGTTTTTACTATCTCGCTGTCCCATCGTCGCGTTGAGGCGGGTATTATAGCGTAGCGTGATGTGAGGCTTGGGAGCGGGGGTCGTTTGCGGTCATAAATTCTCACCGACGGCGTGAGCGTGGGGCGGGCGGAGTGGAGCTGTTTCATGCTGCAAGTGAGAGAGAGAGAGAGAGAGAGAGAGAGAGAGAGAGAGAGAGAGAGACTGTCACTTTTTCCCAGGTCTGTGTCCTTATTCTGAATCACCATGCGAGGAGATTTTTGAATGCTGTTAACGTTCTCCGGTCACCTCGGAGGCAATGCATGTCGTGACCTGCATGCTCTAGTCTAATGGTTACCCACCGTGCTAGAAGTTGATGTGTTGTAGAGATTAAACGAAAAAAAACACAAAACACAAACAGACAAAAAAAAAGTACACCCAATCTTCTCAGGGACTGTTACAGTAACCTTCGATAGAACTTTGGCCTATAGCGTGTCGGTCTCAAAAACTGCCTGAAAAGCCTGGTCGACTTCCTCTAGGGCTGGGCAATATATTGAAAATATAGCGATATTGTGATTCAAGACTAAATATCACCTCGGATTTTGGATATCGTAATACCATGATATGGCATGAGTGTTATCTTTTCCTGGTTTTTAGTCACTTATAAGCCTTATTTTATACTTTCAAAAATTGTCAAACATTCTTTGCTATTTGCAAAAACATGTGAGAAAGTAAAAAAAAAAAATGGATACATGATGTTATCATCACAATATCAATAGGCCTATCGAGGTATTTGGTCAAAACGTATCGTGATATTTGATTTTGAGCATATCGCCCAGCCCTAACTTCCTCTTTGCACAACGCAGGCAAAGAAACATTCAACGGCAAAAAGGCAATAGTGAATAATTTAAAACGAGTAAGCTAAGTGAGAGACAAAATGGCCAGAAAAATAGTGTTGTTTTTTTCTCCGGAAGAGAGGGGTTGAGAGTAAAGCTTCAGATAGAGAGGGAGAGTGAGTGAGTGAGAGAGAGAGAGAAGGCACACGTCAAGTTGTTGTTGTCTCGTATGTATCTAGCCAGCCTTAGTTCAAAATAAAACCTGCCACTTGCACAACCTTTATATAAGACGACGACGCAAACCCCTTAAAGGACGGACTAAAGCACAGTATTAACCACCACCGCTTTGTTTAATTTCACCTTTACTTTTACGTGTAGACCAGTGGTTCTCAACCTGTTGGCCGGGTATATGATAATATGACATTAAAAAGTGACACCAATAAATAAGAATTTAAAGTGTACTACATTAGTTCCATTGACAATCTTATTGACTGATCATTAAAACAAACATGCTCTGATGAAGATGCACGCTGCCCACCCACCTGGTCACTTAACATGGAAGTGGTCAGATGGGTGGTCCGTCAAAGCTTTAGTGGGCCCTAAAAGGTTGAGAACCACTGGTGTAGACTACATTTAGTCCACACACACAAACACAAACACACGCGCACACACACACACACACACACACGCACACGCACCAATGTCCTCGTCAAAACTAAAACATGCTGCATTACGTAACTGCATTTGTTAGATAGATGGTATATCTTTTATTCTCAAAGACTATTTTTGTGGCTTGCATGACGTTCTTCGGACTTTGCCAAAGGAAGCTAGCATATAGCTTGTCGTCACTGTCGCCAGTGATCACAGTTGTTATGCACTTTTGCCAAATGGAGCTGGTTGCAGTTGGTTCTTGAAGGCAACTACTGCTGCTGCCTTTTTAAATTCAGTTGGCCTTTTTCATTTGGCATAAAGGGAGCCTGTCTTTGTTGCTCATAACATAACGCCTTTTTCCTTCACGGTGGGGCCCTTAACATAAACTGGGGGCCTCTTAACTCGCTCATACCTGTACATGTCTTGTTGCACAAAGCTGTTATCACACGGGAAGATGAAAACAAAACAAAAAAAACACTGTCCATAGTCTTGAATGTATAAGGCAATATTTTCAAAAATTAGCAATCCAGTCTGAGAGAAAGGTGCCAAAATGGGGATTGTGTGACTAGGCGGAAAAAAACGTAATTTTAGGGAGGGGGCAAAAATTGCAAATGTTTTGACAATATATTTAGAAATAGAGCTATGCAGGTGAAATGTTATTTGCTGTAAATAGTTTCACAAACATTTGTGTTCTTTAGAAGAGACTTTTAAATGTCCTTGAACGATTGCATGGTACATTATAACTACAATTCAGTACAAGAATATATAGAGAAATATATTAGATATATATTTTGAGGGTAAGAAATAATAAAATAAATGTTTTTTTGAGGTTGTGAGTCAGAGCGGGCTGAAAGAGAAAAGAAAAAACACAAAACAAAACAAAAAAAAAAACATAAAAAGACACGTCTTTCTATCACAAGCACTTGACTTCGAAAAAGTGTGCCCGGCAATAAAATAAGAATAACAAATAAAAATAAAATGGAAAAGGAGAAGCTATCCTACTGTTTACGCCAGTGGTTCTCAAAGTGCGGGTGCCAAGGACCCTCGGTGGTTCCTTGAGGGGGTTCCGAATGGACACCTTAACGGGTCTGTAACTCTGAGAGTGCACAAATGGAAGCGAATGGACCCCGCGAGGGGTCCATTCGCTTCCATTTGTGCACTCTCAGAGTTATGGGGAGTCCTTGAAATTAAAAAAAAGAAGTTTGAGGGCCACTGGTTTATGCTCTCCATGGCTCATTAGCAGTCAAGAGGACTAAGCTAAACTCCCCTGGTTCCTCCCCGAGCAGAGAGAGGCTGTGTGGACTCATTGAATCCACACAGGGAACACAATCTGCCCCTATCCGGATCAGCCCATTTCCTGCTGTTACTACTCACTGTCCGTCTCAGCTCCCTCTCTTTCTCTCTTTCTTTTTCTGCCTTCCTTTCTTTATTTTCCCCCTCCGTTCCCCTTCACTCTCTCTCTCCCTCCTTTTGGCTCCCCAAAAGTTTTCCAACAAATACCCCCAGGCCTTGATTGACAAACACAGCTGCTGCGCATAAACGTGTCATGCCACATAATTGGGGAGGGGGGCTCTCACTCTCTCTCTCTCTCTCTCTCTCTCTCCCCCTCTCTAAGCTGTATTCCAGTGGTTCCCAAACTTTTCAATTCCAAGGGCCCCCCTAACTTCGAGAGTGTACAAATGGAACCAAATGAACCTCTAAAGAGTCCATTTGGTTCCATTTTTACCTGTAAGGGTCCATTTGGACGCCGCGTCAAGGAACCCCGAGGGTCCCTGGACCCCCACTTTGAGAACCACTGTTCTATTCCATTTGGTTATTTTTTTATTTATTTCTTTTGTTTAATATATTTCCCTGTGTGTCTTCTCCCCTCACTCTTCAAAGTGTCATATTAGCTTTATACTCATGCCATGTGCTCGCTAGCTAACCTGTAAAAAGGTATACGGAATAATCACCAACAGTGACAAGTCAGTGACTGCGGACCCCCTGTTTTTTGTTTTGTTTTTTTGTTTTGCTAGAATGCTGTGACTTTTACACCCTTCCTCTCTGTGTGTAGCTCAGTATCTGGGCGCGTTTTACATCTTTTATTTTATTTTTTATACTTTTCGAAGCTCTTGAGAGAGATGTCTCAGCGACACCCAACGTCACAATGGTCTTCTGTCTAGTAGCTAATGTAGCCTATATGAAGTAAACCGCGGGAATAGTATGGTGGCTATAGTACCACGTTACTACTTTCAGTTTTACACTCAAAACATACTCCATCGTACGGCAGTGTCATTCGCCGAAAATAGCTAATCTACAAGCCCACCGCCGTACGATAAAGTATAAATAAGGCTTAACCCATTGCCTATTAGCCCCCCCCCCTTTCAAAAAAAAGTCTGTTGTATTACATTCATTCATGTAAGACAGTATTACTGCGCTTACGATACTTTCCATCAATGCTCTAGAAGGGGGCCGTTGTGACGTACAAATGCTGCCGGAAGTCGTCAAAAACAGCTTGCTAATGCAACTCCATTCCTCTTTGCCTTTGCAATGTCAATGTTGGGGGGGGGGGTTAAGAAAAAGACATCTGTGCTCTTTTTGTTTTGTTTTTTGTTTTTTTTGTTTAGATATAACAAAAGGAAAAAAAATCTCACATATAAAAGGTTCCCTTTATAGATATATTTATTTTGAAGTTCTATTTTATATAGTATTTATTTAGATGCCAACTTTTGTTTGTGAAGAAAGCTTATGTCGAAATGGAATGTACATTGACAATGGAAATATATATTGTTAAATATACCACAGTCTTTGTGTCGTTACTCTTTGGGTGAGGTGGGGGTCGGTTAAATGAAACACGCACGCACGCACGCACGCACGCACGCACGCACGCACGCACGCACACACAAACTCACAATGAATGCGATTGGCTGTTTTCAGCAGAGAGATAGAGGGAAAAACGACGGGAACAGAGGACACTGCCCTCCAAAGCCAGAATGCATTAAAAGTGATATCGCACTACACGTATCTCTCATGAATTCATTGTTTTATCCCCCAAAACGATGATAAAGATAAATAAATCAAGGCTGATTTGACCTTTGAGACAAAATAAGTTGTAGTTACTGCACTTTGGCTCTGTAGGCCAGCACTGGGGGACATGGCGGTCAACAAAGTATACAGGATTTAAGTCAATGGTCCTCAACATTTCTCATGTCAGGGACCCCCAAAATGTATATGTATCTGGCTGCGGTCCCATTTTGTGCCAGGTGTTGTTGAAATATTAAAAAAAAATATTCAAAAAGTTTCAAATTTCATAAAACCCCACAGTCAGAATTAATCACTTTAAGCGGAAAATATCAGATTTACAATCTCACAACCCGTCACAATGTGACACCTTGTGAGCTTGTAGATCTGCTATTGCTGCTGCTTTTGTGCGACTCTTGTACGATGAATTAAGTAGGGCATTCATATCGTCTCTGTTGGGTGGAAGGAAACCTCATATGTCCGAAGCTGTTACTTTTCAGGATTCAAATAACAAACGAATTCAAAGAAGCAGAGCTTGTGGATCTGCTACTTTTGATGCCTTTGTGTGACGCTGTAGTATTATCAAGTAGGGCAGTGGTTTTCAACCTCTTTCATGCCAAGGACCCCTAAATTGATATACACTTTGGCCGTGGACCCCCATCGGAAAATGTTTTATGCCAGGGACCGCCAGAAGCAAAGATTTGAGTTAAAAATGTTCGCTTTACAAAATATACATATTCAAAGATTTTTTCAAGATTTTTCAAAAATAGCAGATCTACAAGCTCATAGCGCGGCACTCGGTGCCGCGCTATGAGCTTGTATATCTGCTATTTTTGAATAGCCAAAGCTAAGTGGTTAAAATGATTGTGCCGATACATTAACTAATTTAGCTGGGGACCCCCTGGTACCCCCCCCAAGGACCACTGGTGGTCCCCGGACCACTGGTTGAGAACCACTGAAGTAGGGCGTTCATTTACGAAAAAATCTGAATATGGAGAGACAGCAACAATATAGTATGGAAACATATCTGATGCTACATGTATTCGTATTGTTGCAAAGAGAAGTTAATACAAACTGTCCCACACTCAAAATACACAAAGTAAAATCCTCAGCGTTCATTTATCTATTTCTAACTCTGACAGTGGAGAAATGTAAACCAAATGGACCCGCAAGGTCCATTTGTACACAGTGGTGTGCATTTACTCAAGTACTGCATTTAAGTAAAATTTTGAAGTACTTTTTTACTTTACTTGAGTATTTCCTTTCCCCACTCCACTACATCTCAGAGGCAAATATTGTGTTCCTTTTTATTTCACTACAATTATTTGAAAACTTTAGTTATTTTTGTATATTTAAATTATTATTACAAAACATACATTAACTAAATTAAGCCTGGTTGTATACTTGCTCACGACGATGCTCAGAGCTTGTAGATCAGCTATTTAGAGTCAAATTATTTAAATTTCTGAAAGAAATTCTCTACTTTTAGTTTTTGGGGGAGTGGTTTTGATGCCAATACTTTTCTACTTTTACTCAAGTAAAAAAAAATTAAAAAAAGAAGGTCTTTTACTTGCTACAGAGTATTTGAAATACTGTATATTCTATTGTCTCTGTTGGGTGGAAACCTCATATGTTCAAAACTGTTCATTTTCAAAATTCCAAACCAACAAAAGTAGCAGATCGACAAGAGCTTGTAGATCTGCTACTTTTGTGTGACGCTGTTGTATGATCAAGTAGGTCGTTAATTTACGAAAAAAGTTAAAATACAGAGATAGGAAATATCTGCCCGACAACAACGAGATCTACATTGTAGTATTGCTACACTCAAGTATAAATAATCGGAGTACTTCCTTCACCACTATTCCATCACTGTTAATTGAGGATTTTAACAGTGTATCACACAGTGTTGGCCCCCCTCTCTCTCTCTCTCTCTCTCTCTCCTCCAAATTAAAAGCATTAATCACGTCGTATCGTAACGCGCAAAATGCTGTTTCCCTGTTAAACACTTCAGCTTCCTGGGGTCCGCTTCCTCTGGGGTCCAACGTGCACACACACAAGCGCACACACACACACACACACACACACACACACACACACACACACACACACACACACACACACACACACACACACACACACACACACACACACACACACACACACACACACACACACACACACACACACACACACACACACACACACACACACACAAACCAGTGGCAGGCCACAGGAAGGACCGGGCCAAATAAAGCTTGACGCCCGGAACCAAAACAACTGTATAACTTACAGCTAATAACGGTGAGGTTATTTTCCGGCCTGTCGGGATACGAGACGCACAGCATCCTCCTGCTAACGGTTGCGGTGTGTCTGTCTTTGTAGGCTGACATGAATTCCTCTCTTTATTTTCTTTCTTGAGGGGGTAGAGGGCGGATCTGAAAGGAAATGCTACTTTGTTTAAGAGTCAAAACATTATTGTGTGTGTGTGTGTGTGTGTGTGTGTGTGTGTGTGTGTGTGTGTGTGTGTGTTTATAGGGGTGGTCTGTTATATCTGCCTGTGCAGCATTCCTGCCTCTATATACCCAAGCAACTCCTTGTGTGGCTTGTGGTCTCTTGGTCTCTCTCTCTCTCTCTCTCTCTCTCTCTCTCTCTCTCTCTCTCTCTCTCTCTCTCTCTCTCTCTCTCTCTCTCTCTCTCTCTCTCTCTCTCTCTCTCTCTCTCTCCTCTCTCTCTCTCTCTCTCTCTCTCTCTCTCTCTTCTCTCTCTCTCTCTCTCTCTCTCTCTCTCTCTCTCTCTCTCTCTCTCTCTCTCCCCCCCCCCCCCCCCCCCCCCCGGCACGCACGCACGCACACACACCCCAACACTTGCTTCTGGGTGATTACCTGAGCGCACCTGGAAGAAGGAAGGACTGAAAGGAAAATACAGAGAAAAAGAAAAAGGAAAGAACGGAGAAGAGGAGAGGAGAGGATTGAACACTGTATTAGTCAGAAATGTAAACAGCACGTGGTACAGTAAGACATTTAGGCTAAAATGATAACACAAAAAAATCTTGGGACATTGTGGTCCTATGCGTGCGTGTGTGTGTGTGTGTGGGAGAGGAACCCCACCCTTCCAGCACATAAAGGTATTTGCATGCAGCAAAGCGTACAGTAGAGTAGTTGACCCAGCTCCAGGTTCCTGTGTAGATCCCGTCAGGCCCGCCTGACGCTGCATATGATAATGTCGTGCAGAAACCTCATATCTCCATATTTTAACCCGTTTTTTTTTTCGCCTTAAATGAACACCCTACTTGATCACACTACAGCGTCACACAAACGTTTAGCTGTTTTTTAACCCATTAACCACCGCCAAGGTCTAATCTCAAAATGCACTTACCCCTGCCAAGCTTTTTTTGTCCTTTTTTGTTTTTTTGATTCCACCATAGCACCCGCTAAATCCGTTTAAAATCCGCGTTCATTTGGTTCGACACAAACACGGGATCCGACATTACAAAACACCGAAGACGGCGACGCGATCCGACCCTCCATTTTGGAGAACGAGGGCAAAACGCTACAATGGGGGATGCGGAGAGCAAAACAACAAGCCGAGATAACCGCATCCAAAGTTGATCGGCTAGACAGGAAACGAGGCGGGACAAAAACCGGAAACAGTATTATTTCGTTTCGGTCCCCCCCCTACGGGTACGGCGGTTAACGGTTGGATTTAACGGCCCGTAGGACTACGGGATTG
>NC_139949.1:45590590-45595590 GCF_963454915.1 Gymnoscopelus microlampas | reverse complement strand
TTCTTTCAGTGGTACGCGTGACACATTTTGTTTTGTCATTTTGACGTCACTAAGCATAAAGCACAAAGCATACATTGACCTTTCAACGTATTCCCATCCAATTGTCCAGCAATGTTGAGCCGAACAAAAAGTTGGAACAATTGAACAAAAATGCTAAACAGGCGAACGCTTGTATATCGTCTCTGTCGGGTGGAAAACTGTTACTTTTCAGGATTCAAATAAAAAAATAGCAAAACCAGCAGCGTTAATTTACAAAAAAACACAAATGGTTGAAATATCCATATAAGAGGTTTCTGCTTTACAGCAACGGTATTATATTGTTATTATTTTTGCCTTCACCGTCACTTTTTCCTTTTGTTGTTCATCTTTTACAACATCTAATTAGGGCCCTGATCTATTGTTTTGGGTACAGTTTGGTCTCGATGCCATGGCCTAGCCCTGGTATCTACTGTTTTGGGTACAGCTTGGTCCTTATGGCCTTGGTCTTATCATGAGTATTATGGTCTGATCCCTGTGTTCGTGGCAGAATTACTTTCCCACCGGCCTGTGTGTCTAATGCAGTGGTCCTCAAACTTGATTCATGTCAAGGACCCCCAAATTATTATGCATTTGGCCGTGGACGCCCATCTGAAAATGTTTTGTGCCAGGGACTAAATTATTCGGAATATCCCAAACATTTTCAATATTTTTCAAAGATTTTCAAACATAGCAGGTGTACAAGCTCACAGTGTGGCACAAAGTGACACGCTGTGAGCTTGTACATCTGCTATTTTTTAATAGCCAACCCTGGATCCCCTGGAACCCCCCCAAGGACCCCACTTTGAGAACCAAGACTTTGAGTACCCCCCCATGATATCATATACTAAAAGCACAAACACCACCTTGAAGTAAGTGTCTCTGACTACATTTTACAATTTTACAATTTAGGCATTTAAGCAGGCGCTCTTAACCAGAGCGACTTACAAAAAGTAATCTAAACAAATATATTAAATGCAGAGAGGCAGTGTAGTGCCTCAGCAAAGTAGGATCACAGGTAAACCAAGAACCCTAGCATCAGTCTAAACAAAACTATACAATCAAAATGATAACCTGTACATACGTTGAAGTAACAAAAGCATGAGAGCAAATGACCAAGGTGATTCTGCATGGTCGTCATAACTAGGTCATGCGCTACGGGCTATAAGGCGGAGTCTGGAGTCTTCAGACCCCACCTGCATCATCAATTACTGATTGATGGGGGGAGGGGGGGGGGGGGGGGGGGGGTGATGTGCAACATTGTTTTCTCACTCAACAGTAAACAAAACAAACATACAGTATAAGTGTAATAAGAAATAAGACCATTACTGCGTCAAAACTAGATATACTATCAAAACAAATTCAAGCATTGGCCAAAATTGCCAAATATTATAAGAAAGAGGCAGAATTTGTGAAAATAGATTAGATGTATAGACCGGCTATTTTCACAATATTTATCTGTGGAACCAAGTCAAACAAAAAATGCAATGCCTCATCTCCTATAATTCCAAGTGCTTGTCAGTATATAAAGTATATATTTTTGGGACTCGCGGCCTGAGAAGTTTGAGAACCACTGAGATCATCACGAACAGCTCGCACCCATGACAATCTGACCCGACACATCTCCTGTTTGTCTCCTTATCTGCTGCGCTTTCACAATAATGGCCAAGCTTGTACAGCACTATGTCACCATAAATAAACCTGACCCCGGGATCTTATCTGAAAGGGGAACCAGTCCAAATGAAGTCACATTTTAGCCATGAGGAAAAACCAAAAGGCCAAAGCCTAATTCATAAAAGTAAAAATGTATTGTCGCTGTTGGGTGTTTATATGTCCAAAGCTGTTACTTTTCAGGAAATGGAAAAAATCAGAACCTGTGTTCCAACGGATCCAAAAGTAGTTATTTTTTTGTCACAAGTTCTTATTACGGTAATACTTTTCATTAATTAAATATTTATAAAAACCAACAGACACACTCAACCACTTTCACTTTCAACTTAAAAAGAAATTGCAAAAACAGAAAACAACAAACTTTTGCTTGTAGATCGGCTATTTTCACTACTTTTGTGCACCGCCAACACCAAACACCAAAGTACGAAGAAGCAGCGCATTGATTTACGATAAATATGGAGATTACAAGGTGTCTAGCCTGACAGGGATGATATAATCATCCCTAACTCATCCATGGGAGTGAAAGTTTGTCTGCTTTGTTGATCAGCTGGGCTTGGTCTTTACCAAGGCGGTTAGTGGTCCATGGGTTCTAGTGTACTTGGAGTCATGTCAAGTCAATCCCCAGTGGCTTTCTGTTTAGATGACATATTGCAAAAGTCATGTATGTTTAACATCTGGTGCAGCGCTCAGCCGGCCTCCCCTCTCTCTAGCCCCTCACTCCGTCTGTCTGTCTGTCTGTCTGTCTGTCTGTCTGTCTGTCTGTCTATCTGTCTGTCTGTCTGTCTGTCTGTCTGTCTTGTCTACTCTTGTCTTGTCTGTCTGTCTGTACACAATCTGTACAGGCCTACGGTTGCATTTGTGGCAAAAATATGGTAGTGCAGTGATTCTCTGCTCTAATTCTAATTCTTATTAATTCTAATTCGGGACTTTTGCCATAAAAGAAAAAAAACACAAAAAATCACAAACATAAATTCCATTCTCCTTTAAGCTACCTTGAGTCCTAGCTGTGCGCCGCCCGGCACGCACGCACGCTCCCCTAGCATTTGAAAGCGGATGTAATTATCCGCTGAGGGTTTGTTATTTCATATTTAACTGTATATAATATTGAGGCAGATCTTATGACCAGACCACAACATCCTCCTCTCCGCAAAAATGAATATTTTTGCTAAAAAGAATTCCCTCCTTGTTTGGGTTGAACCCGGGAGGACTGTAGTTTAGATGATTTGTGTGCTGTGTGGGAGCCAGAGGGACGGCTGTGTGTGTGTATGTGTGTGTCTGTGTGTATGTGTGTGTGTGTGTGTGTGTGTGTGTGGGGGGGGGGGGGGGTGCTGCAGAGGCCTGCAGGAATGCAAAAAGCTCACATGAGGCGGAAATGGCAAGTGCACGCTGTTTGGAAATGGAGCTCCTCTCTGACATCCCAAACCTGCAGATTGCAAAATCATGTCCCGTCCCGCGCTCGTGCTCACGTGCGCACGCGCGCACTCACACTCACACACACACACACACACACACACACACACACACACACACACACACACACACACACACACACACACACAAACCATAACCACACACGGGTTTGTGTTTACTATACTTGTGAGGACGTCAGTGTTTTATGAATGGGGTTTTTTTTTAAACATGTTTTGCTTTTGCTTTTTTATCCTACAACACCCTAAAATCGACACACTCACGAGCCAAGCTTGTGGAGCTTGTAGATTCGCTAAAATCTACACGCTCACGAGCCCAAGGTTGTGGAGCTTGTAGATTCGCTATATTGTTGGTGACACCGGAGAGAAACTCTTAGTATAAATCAGGCATAACTTCAACCTTAACCCTTAAACCTATTACCTCTATGCCTAATCCTGACCCTAACCCTTAAACCTAACCTCTATGCCTACTGCAATCCTGACCCTCACCTGAAGCTTGTCCTAATTGTAAGCCTAACTCCCCCAAATCTTTTTTTCAAGCCATAAAACAGCCATATCGTGTGAGAACCAAGAAAATGTTCCTCACTACATCTTATTTCCACACACACACACACACACACACACACACACACACACACACACACACACACACACACACACACACACACACACACACACACACACACACACACACACACACACACACACACACACACACACACACAGAAAACACACGGACGCACACACACACACAAAACACACAAACGCATGCACGCACACGCACGCACATGCACGCACGAACGCACGCACGCACGCACGCACGCACGCACGCACGCACGCACGCACGCACGCACGCACGCACACACGCACACACGGATACAAAGACATAGAAACTCTCTCTCTCTCTCTCTCTCTCTCTCTGGAATTTGAGAGTAAAATGAAACTTGAGCGAGGACAGTTTCAGCTGCGGAAGCAACACACATGTCAACACTGTGGAAGTGGTGGTGGTGTGCTGTGTGTGTGTGTGTGTGTGTGTGTGTGTGTGTGTGTGTGTGTGTGTGTGTGTGTGTGTGTGTGTGTGTGTGTGTGTGCGTGTTTGTGCGCACGCGCGTGTGTGTGTGTGTGTGTGCGCGTGTGCGTGCGCGCGTCGGTGCCGCGCTATGTATATCTGCTATTTTTGAATAGCCCAAAGTGTAAAATAATGCTTTTTAGCTCAAATCTAAAAATGACACAGTTCCAGGTCTTAATGGGTTAAAAGCAAGTACTCCAGTGCCTATAACTCATACCTACAAATTTGACCGACTTGCCTCACTTTGTAGGCAAGTCATATTTGACCAGCTACACTATCTATACTGTACTTTGACGCAAGCACTGGAGTGGAGTACGTCACCGAACTTGTAGATCTGCTACTTCTGAATAGCCAACATACAAACGGATAAAGTGGTTAAAATAGACTGTGATGCTATATGTTAACTACTTTTACTGAGGACCCCCTGGAACCCCCCCAAGGACCCCTGGGGAGGGTCCCTGGACCCCACTTTGAGAACCAATGCCACAGCCATCCAGCCAGTCAGCCATCCAGTCCGCCAACCAGCCTATTTCATTCAGTGGAGCCACTGGCCGGGGACCAAGCAGCGCCAGTAAACAAAGGGCTACTGTCTTGCATCATTTCCACTCGGAGGGGGGCCATCCAGCCTGTAGGCGGTTATCACCAGGCACCGCCACCCTTCCACACACCCAGGCCACTGCCACACCGCCCTGCCACCAACTCTACCATACAAAAGATGGTTGATTTAGAAAAAGATAGACCATCCCAGTTTGAGCCACTAGAGGCGAAATGCAGCGGTGGGAAAAGTACTCACATTTTTTACTTGAGTAAATGCATCA
>NC_139949.1:45583090-45585590 GCF_963454915.1 Gymnoscopelus microlampas | reverse complement strand
CATGAAACCGGCGTTGCCAGATTTTGCGAGAGAAACAAGAGGCCAAGGTCTGCGAAAACAAGCCCAAAAGAAAGCGACCAGTTTTACCACTTGAACCACTTGATCTGCTGTTTTCAAAGAAATCTTGGAGGGGAAAAAAGTGAAATATTTCTTATATTTTGGAAACATTTCAACAACGCAAGTCTTGTATGGGGGTCCCCTGGCAGAACATATTTTCAGACAAATATTGTCCGTATCGTCCGAAAACTGAGGCGGTACGGAGTACGGACACATCACCAGATCCTCAGGCCTCGCAAAGACCATCCTGCAAGGCACCGTACAAGGTGGCAGGAGACGAGGGAGGCAAAAGAAAAGAAGGGAAGATAACATCGGAGAATGGACTCACTTGATCAACAGATCGTCTGTGGTCCCCCAACGACCCTCCAGGGTTATGGGATCGATTGATCAATCGTAGTATAGATCGAGGAAGGACGACCAAACTACACTAAAACAAGCCCAAAATGCAACCTGCCACTGCTAATATTTAGAAGCGACTTTGCAAAAAAAAAATATATATATATATCTCAAGATACTGATCACCACCGACAAGGCCCTCAACAACCAGGCTCTGAACTCTTCTAACGCCACGCCCCCTCCCACTCCCTCAGGTGTGGTGATGCCAACCTCCTGGACAACCACCAGGACAAAGAAACCAACCAACCTGGGGTGACAGGGCCTTCTCGGTGGCCGCCCCCTCCCTCTGGAGCTCACTCCCGCAGCTCACACCAAAGCTGCCCCCACCCTCGCCACGTTTAAAACCACACTCAAAACCACACTCAAAACCCACCTTTTCAGACTAACACATTTCAACAATTTCTTTCCTAATGAAGTTGTTTTTATTTTGTTTCTGTAAACCGACTTTGAGTACTTTGAGTAGAAAAGCACTATATAAATTGTATGCATGTATCATTATCATTATTATTATTAGAAAAACAAGCCCAAAAGTCGCTTATAATAAGCAGATATGGCAACGCTGCATGAAACATGCAGGGTCCGTGTACTCCCTGAGGGATTACATACTTGGTAGATACAGAGAGCTTTATTGACCCCAGCAGGGAAATGCAGTTGTCATAGCAGTATCAAAGTTATGAAACACAGGACAGATACAGGAAAACATTTAAACTTAAACAGTAAACAGGTAGTAATTATACTCTACACACAGAGCAGAGAGAGTTATTATGTAACAGGTATGATTACTCAGGAAGTCAGTGGAACAAAGAGGAGAGATGTGCAGGCCTTGCAGATAACCCCCCCCCCCCCCCCCCGTGTGTGTGTGTGTGTGTGTGTGTGTGTGTGTGTGTGTGTGTGTGTGTGTGTGTCTGTGTCTGTGTGCGTGACCATGGACCGATCACTGGTAGGGGTCCCCCAGGGGGCTGTATTTGGTCCCCTCCATTATCCACCTCTACACCAAAACCCCTCACCGAAAATAGCCGATCTACAAGCTCACAACGTGTCGCGGTGCCGAATGGTCGCCTATTATTATCACCAAAACAAACGTTCACCTTATTATGACACATATGCCCAGAATAATGGAACACTAGGGTTCATGTGGTTATCATCGCCGTTACGCCGTATACCCAGAACACAGTCCACTCCCCCCCCCTCCATAACACACATCTGTCAGGTCAATATGATGAGCAACACGGAAGATCTCCATGGCAACAGTCCAAAAAAAAAACAACAACCACGGGACGGACACAGTACACACACCTTCATCTCACACACACACTACAGCATAGCAGCGAGGAACAAGGTCATAGCTTCCTTCCCCTTCACATCAACACGAGTGCTGGAGATTGTGTGTGTTTGTGTGTGTGTGTGTGTGTGTGTGTGTGTGTGTGTGTGTGTGAGAGAGAGTGCGTGCTTAAGGTGGGGTACCTAGGCATGTTCCACCTTGGCTAGACATCCCGCTTTTAGCCCTGTGTGTGTGTGTGTGTGTGTGGGGGGGGGACTCTCATCTGGCTGTGACTGACCCTCCTCTGAAGGTCCTCCTTCATGTGGAGGTCAGGAGGTCACACGCTCTTAAGCCTGATGATGTATAAGTATACTTCGGCGTGAGACAGAGCGTTGTTCGTGGGAAATAGCCATGCTTGTGGATCAGCGCATATACGTATACATCCGCCAAAAGCTTCACAGTAAAATGTCCATATATCCATTTGTAACTCTGAGAGTGTACAATTGTAACCGAATGGACCCGTAAGGGCTCACAAGTTCAACCCTTGTACAGTTTATGGCCATGCTCTCATGTGTCTTTGCTTTATAGCCGCAAGCAACTCAGAAGCTATAATGCTATCTGGCATCTAAGTTGCAATACCAATCCTTGCCAGCCCATTCATTGAAACCGAAAAATGTCCTATCGGATTGTATTAAAGAAACAAAATCACTCAATGGTCCTGCGTTGACTGATTTCGAAATTGCACATAATGCAGGAGGCAGCAGGAAGGTGCGTTATTGAAAACGA
>NC_139949.1:45538090-45578090 GCF_963454915.1 Gymnoscopelus microlampas | reverse complement strand
TCACCTAGACACAGGATATGACACCAATTTTGACCTGATGGTCAAGATTAAATGTATCCCCCGTGCAAGTAGGCAGGCTCTATTAGCTCAATAGTAAAAAAAAAAATCAGCACTTGCGCAGGAAACTGGGTTCAAATCCGGGGTAGGAGAGGAAGAAGTTACATAGAGCAGTTTTAAGTAAAGTTTTGAGTTACTTTTACTTACTTTAATATGTCCATTTTTCAATGCGTTATACTTCTACTCCACTAAATATAACATTTATTAAAAAAAGAAAAGCTTTGGTGTGACAATTTGATACCCGTATTGGTATTACTCTTGAATGTCTGGAAGAAGCCTTCTCTGTCGGTCTTAATTAACCACTGAAAGCCCTATTTTATACTTCGTTGTGCGATGGAGTCACACACAAATAGCCAATCTGCAAGCTCAGAAGGACGTTAATTTACGAAAAAAGACAGAAAATGGAGATAGGAGGTTTCTGCCTGAGAGCAACGTTATGTTGAAGGCTAATTTCTTCTCACGAAGGGTCCAGCAGTGACGACAGCGCATTCTTCCGTGCTACCATCGAAGCAACCGGGCAAGCAGCTGTTATCTTGCTGTTTTGGCTGAGCTTCCTTCTTTCTGCCATAAAGCTGTCCTGCACCATTCCCGTGAAATCAAATGAACAGACTGAAATCAACATCACACTAAACCAATTTTTCAAGGCGTTATCATGTCTCCGGGGTTGTCCCGTTTGTCCCAATTTCTTTGAAGGAGATATCTCAGGAACGCTACGGGGGAATGTCATGACATTTGACACAATAAACGGTCCCTTCGACTCAAGGATGCACTGATTTGTAGTGCAGGTCAAAGGTCACGGTCATCGTGACCTCAGAAAACACATTCATTAAATTCCTTCAAAGTCTTCATTCCCTACATGTAGTTAGGGTTGCAAATAAGGGACATGCATATTTTTGATTGATGTAATTTAATAAACTTAGTTGTGCAAACCTGCCTGTTTCATAATAAGCTATTTGTGGTTCTAAGTCTAACCGGTTTCAGGTAGGCTACCGTGGTGGTGCCTCCTGGGGCTCATGGGGATCATACTACAGCGTCACAAAAAAATATCAAATGTAATAGATATATACGCTCGAAACGCGGCACGCTCTGAGTTTGTAGATCTGCTACTTTTGCTGATTTTGAATTTTGATCGTGAAAAATAACAGTTTTGGACATGTGAGGTTTCCACTCGATAGAGACAATATGCTATTTTCACTTTCTTTTCAAAATTGCTAGATTTATTTTTATTTCTGTAAAAGAAAAGTACCTTTATCTTTTTTTGAAATATATTTTTTATAAAGGGGGGAAAAAACATTGTTTGGGAAGTGAACCACTGTGTTAGGGTTTCAGTGAGGACATTGCAGACAGGAGGAGGATTTGAACCCGCATTCTCATGTTGAAAGTGCTGTTTTCTTCGACCTTCAACTTCCTGATACTTTCAGAAGCCCAAATGAAGACATGACACAGCAGTTTTTCTATAGCCTAACCCGCTGGGTAGAGAAAATGACCAAGCACCGGGACTGAGAGAGGACACAAGCACTATCGACATGTGCTGACAACTGTGGCTTCCAAATCAGAGAGAAATTCCACCCTGTAACCTCATTTCTTTAGGCCGCATGCAGAAAAGATTTCCTCCCTAACGGCCCACACACGCACACACGCACACGCACACGCACACACACACACACACACACACACACACACACACACACACACACACACACACACAAGCGCTCTCTTCTCTCAGTGTGTAAAATCATGTCTAGAAGACATTACACAGTCCGTTGGAGTTTGTGGGGGGAAGGTCCGCTGTGATTTAAAAAGCTGGCTTTAACGTCAGCCCACGTTTTGGCCCGTAGGTACGCTGCAGGTTAGTGTGTGTGCAGGCGATGAGATGCCCATGAAGGATAGACGTTAAAGCATGTGGTTCTACAAACAGGGGACCCTCAGGGTTTCTCATTCTCATTACAGCAGTGGTTCTCAACCTTTTTCACGTTAAGGACCCCCAGATTGATTATGTATTTGGCCGCAGACCCCTCGCCCCCCCCCTCTAGTCAACACACGAGGACAAATAGTCACGTAAGTAGTGTAAAGTGCCGAGTGCGGAGAGAACAATGTAGTCGTGCCTGAAACAAACTAGCGAGCTAAAATCTATAATCACCTTGTCCCTCTCATTTTGTGGCAGCCTGCTACATATTTTGCTGCTAACCTTGAACGTTCAGCTTTCTCACTTAATAAGTAGGGCAGGGGTCTTCCACGTTTTCAGGCCAAGGACCCCTTGGCTGAGAGCGAGATAAAGCAGGGACCCCCATTATATATTGTATAGAATATTTATTTTTTCATAGATTTCATAGGCAGCTTCATAGACTTGTTTCACAGCACTATCATGTTGGATTCATGTTGATGTGTATTTCCAGACATTTAACCATGCACTTAAACAATACTTAGTATAACTGACCTTTCACTCTACTTAGCCTGCTCTTTTTCCCCTCTATACTAAACCACTTTGCCGAAAATAGCAGACCTACAAGCGCACAACGCCTCGCAGCGCGAGGCGTTGTGCGCTTGTAGATCTGCTATTTTTGGCTAAAGTTCTCCGCAGAAATAGGGATGCTTGGTTGAAGTGGTTAATGTAAACATCACACAAAGATTTGGCGGACCCCCTGTAGTAACTCTGAGGACCCCCTAGGGGTCCCCCTGACCCCCTGTTGAAGACCTCTGAAGTAGGGGATTGCCTGCAGGGGCAGAGTGAATGTGTGTTTATCTGTGTTTTTTGTTATTTCTTTGAGAATTTGGGATGGTATTCTTTTCTTACGTGTTTATATTTGTCACACGCGGTCAAGAACTGGAGCTCTGTCTCCACCACTCCTTGACCACAGTGAGAGCACATCCTGTCCGCTCTGGGCCGCCAGGTTTGTCTGTGTGGGCCGCCAGGTTTGTCTGTGTCGGCCTTTCTCGGTGGCCAGGCTGTGCTCATTCAGTTTGTGCATTGTTACAAACTGAGGGTTTTCTCAGTTTGTTATCAGTCACCGTTGTCAAATTGAATTAATGCCCTACTTGATCATACTACAACTACAACATCAAACAAAAGTATGAAAAGCGACGTGTTTTGAGCCTGTAGATCTGCTACTTTTGAATTTTAATCCTGAAAAGTAACAGCTTTGGACATGTGAGGTTTCCCGACAGAGACAATGTGCTTTATTGGCACGACAAGCATTCTCATAATGCCAAAGCATTAATAACCTATGATTCAAAACGAATACGTTATAACAAACGATTATAGTTTGTTACCTCAGTTTGTAACCTCAGTTACAAATCGATCAGTTTGTTATCATTCACTGCTGTTGAATATTCTGCCACAGTGTACTACTGTCTATTTAGGGCCAGATGGCATTGAAGTTTACTTTGGATTTATTGTTGCTTCGATCCCAAGGTTTCATAATTTTATTTTTGTTCTTTGATATTTTAGTTGGGTTGGAGTTTGTTGTGCGTCAGGGCCAGTTGACTGAGGGAATGCAAGAACGCTCGCCCCAAAACATGCTTGCCCCGGATCAAATCCGGCAACCTCGGAGCTGTCGCCACCAGGTATTCCTAAACGGGGTAATGTCTGCATTCCGACATGTCACCACTCCGACTAGTGGCTTCTGCGTGCGGTTAGGGTTAGGGTTAGGTAGGTATGTATAGGGTTAGTTAACGTCGGAAAGGCGACATGTCGGAATGGCGACATGTAACCTTCCTAAATGTAACCTCAGTAAAACTATGCCTAAACCTAACCTTATTCCTAAATGTAACCTCCGTACAACTATGCCTAAACCTAATCTTATTCCTAAACGTAACTTCAGTAAAACTATGCCTAAACCTAACCTTATTCCTAAATGTAACCTCAGTACAACTATGCCTAAACCTAATCTTATTCCTAAACGTAACTTCAGTAAAACTATGCCTAAACCTAACCTCATTCCTAAATGTAACCTCAGTAAAACTATGCCTAAACCTGATCTTATTCCTAAACGTAACCCCAGTAAAACTATGCCTAACTCTAAACTTATTCCTAACCTAAACCTCTGTAAAACAAATACAAGAATACAAGAACCGCTGGGGCGAGTGGTCTGCGGAAAAAATGGGGGCAAGTGTTTTTTTGGGGCGATCGTTCCGGTTACCGACTGAGGGACTCTTCTCTATGTTCATCTCTTGGCTTTTGAGGGATTTATAATGACTGGATTTTGGGTCACTTATTTTAGGTGTATCCAAAATGGGCTGGCTCTTTTTTCAATTATCAGAGGGAAATGGCCTAATTCTGCTCTGCATGCATTGTTGGAAGTCTTCCGCTAGACCTGGAGGGTTCCCTGCATGCAGGCTTTTGTGCTTTTCTTTTGTCTTTTTCCAATTTTCCGAATGTGTGTTTTGTGAGAGGACCCCAAACCTCGCTGACATATAGTGCAATTTTGAGCCATGTCCTAACTATGTGTTGACTTTTTGACGGCTTAGAATGCCCTTCTTCTTGCCTTCTCTTTCAGTTCATTAACAGTCAAGATAAGATTCCGAGCTGAAATGATCTGTAACCGTAGGTACTGTATGTATAGTACGTAGAATGTTGGATTTTAGTTGTTCCTAGGGTGAAGTCTTTCTTCCCTGACATCTGGACCTCTCTCTCTCTCTCCCTGTCGCCAGTGTGTGCACATGCACACGCACGCACACGCACACACACACACACACACACACACACACACACACACACACAGACACAGGAGGTCCTGTTGGTTGTGGTATTGCGAAACGGGCTCAATAATAATAGGCCGGCTACCCTGACGAAATGGCAGTAATCCGTGTAGGATGCACAACGTTGCGACTGAGACAGTGAGAGCAGGAAGTCTGTGGCAGGAATGGATCCCAGGCCAGCGTGGTTTACAGTTGGTTCCGGAGAGGGGAACACAGTCCCAAAACGCCACACCTTCGACAAGTTAATTACAGTTAGTATAAGTGCAAAAGATGCTACTTTTAGTTTAGCGTGTTCACTGCCGCTGCCCTAACTTCTGAGATACCGAGGCGGTATGAGAGAGAAGCAACGCATCCCCTAACACAATCCTCAGTTATACATTAGGCTTCACTATTAAACGTATTGAAAAAATGCACCTGTTTTTGTTTTCTTTTTAAGGTTTTTTCTTTCGATTTAATCTTTTCAAGTTTTAAGTTCAAATTGAACATGCATGTGGTTGATATGAGAAGTATTGAAGACATGCATGAGATCTAATTTATAGATTAACTGTCCAACAATAATTCCGCTAAACTGAGCAACATTTTGAGAAGCCAATTTTGAGATCTCTTGTGCAGATCAACAGAGGTTCCATCTGAGACATGCTGAAAGCTATTTTCTCAGGAGGAAGAAAATGAGAAACAGGACACATAAGCTGAGATCTCCTTTTTGTATCACATTGATCTGATTTATGGCTAGAGAAACAGACTAATAAGAGTAATAGACAAGATCTAGAACTTGGATTCCGCTTTCCTCTGGATACCAGAACATCATAATTGAGTTATTTGCCAACTCAAATGATTTAAAAAAAATCATAATGGAAACACATTTCACATACTATATAAACATTTAAGGGCAAATCAGTTTTTCCCAAAAATCACGACTAAATATAATATTGTCTCTGTGAGGTGTAAACCTCATGTGTCCAAAACTGTTGCTTTTCAGGATTCAAATTCAAAAACAGCAAAAGTCGTATCTGATAGTTTTTTGTGTGACGCTGTAGTGTGAACAAGTAGGGCGTTGATTTACCAAAAAACACAAAAAGTTAAAATATGGATATAAGAGGTTTCTGCCCGACAGCAACGATATCAATATTTAAGAGAAAATCAGTTTTGCCTACAAATTCAAAACTAAATATAATATCTGATATACTATAATATTTGTAAGTTTTCATATGGTGAAATAATTATGTCGAAATGAAACTTGCTGATCTCCATTTAGCTGCACTTTGTTTGGCTTCTGGTTACGTCAGGACACATTAACCTATTAAGACCGGGAACATGTATGTCATTTATTTGGTTATTAAAAAATAGCAGATCTACAAGCTCATAGCGCGGCACTCGATGAGCTTATAGATCTGCTATTTTTGAAAAATCGTGAAGTTTTGTGCAAATCTTTGAATATATATTTTTGAAAGCGAACATTTGTAAAATATTTTTTTCCGGGGACCCCAGAAGCAAAGATTTGAGTAACAAAGGTTTGCTTTAAAAAGTAAATAGTTAAAAAGTCAAAGTCAAAGATTTGCAAAAAATTCCCACGATTTTTCCCGTGGTGCAGCGCTATGAGCTTGTATATCTGCTATTTTTGGAATAGCCAAAGAAATCAAAAAATGACACAGATGCGTTCCCCGGTCTTAATGGGTTAATCAGGACACATGACAGAATGCTTTGTGAGGGAACATTTTCTATGTGGCGTCTGTGCCTGATTAGATGAAAGGACAAGGGACACAAAGACAGAATTCACAGAACAGCTACTTACGGGCTCGTCAGGGAAACAAGTTGGACAATTAAGTTTGACTGTTGAGCTGCCCCCTCTGTCTTTAGCAATGTTATTTCATACACAAACATTTCTTTATTCCTGGAAAGTAACAGTTTGGGACGTATGAGGTTTCCACCCGACAGACACAATTTACTGTACTTTGGAGTATTGTACTTAAGTAATTGTTTTGAATATCTGTACTTTGAGTATTTGTATTTTGGGATGCTTCCCTACATTTCAAAGACAAATGTTGTACTTTTGTCTCCACTACATTTCAGCGGAAATATAATGAACCACTTGAGCCCTGTTTCAAATCTCGTGAAAATAGAAGATCTACAAGCTCACAACATGTCACTATGCAACGCTATGTGAGCTTATAGATTGGTTATTTTCACTATTATTGTTATTTTTTATTTATTTTTTTGTCTGGGAACTCTTTGAATCTTTTTGGAGAATGTATGCATTTTAATATAGTTATGCACTGACAATAAAAAAAGAAAATGTACTTTGTAAGTTGTATGCTAGTATTTTAAAATATTTTTTAAAGCTTGTAGTGCTTTTAAATACTTAAAGGACGACTTCACCCAGGCCATTTTCAACCTATCTTCATATAATTGGTCCTCACTAATGCTCATTATAATATGGTACCATTTCTGTCTACTCACTCTGTGTCTCAGAGGAGGGCTGTGGACAGTTCAGAAACCTGCCTACCAGTGACATCATCGATGGGGAATCCAAGCGAATAGAAACAGCAGGCTTTCTATTCCTGAACAATTAGCATGCTATAATGCAACAAAAAAGACATCTTACAAACAAATAAACCTGCCTAACGATGATGTCACTGGTAGGCAGGTTTCGGAAGTGTCCACAGCCCTCCTATAAGACACAAACCGAGTAGTGAAAAAAATGGTACCATTTTAACAAGAGCATTAGTGAGGATTTACAATTACATGAGGATAGGTTGAAAATGGGTGAAGTCGTCCTTTAAGTATTATAAAAGCAAGTAGGCCTACTCCAGTACTTTAAAGCTGCACTATGTAACTTTCCTCTTCTATCCCGGATTTGAACCCGGTTTCCTGCGTAAGTGTGCTGACATTTCTACCATTGAGCTAATAGAGCCTGCCTGCTTGCTCGGGAGATAATTAGAATTTTGACCATCAGGTCGAAATTTGTGTCAGATTCTGGATCAGGGCCCACTTGGGCTGCCGTGTTAAGTGGTCAGATGGGTGGGCCACGTGCGCGTGCCAATGACAAGCTCAAACACGCCGCTTCATGTGCTCGTAGAACTGATACTTTTGATGCTTTTCTGTGACGCTGTAGTATGGTCAAGTAGGGCGTTAATTTATGAAAAAATATCGTATTTACCAGTACCGAATTTTTGTCAAGGTTTTAAAGGAGAAAGAAATACTGCTTTTTTTCATAAATTCTTGTAACATTAGTATTACATTATCATTAAAATCGTAGTGTTTTGCCAGTTAATTAGGGGGCCCACTTGCATCACCCTCGCGGCCACCGATCCATTCTAACCTCTGTAGTACTGAGGTTGAGTACTTTGTCCACCATTGCTCCCCAGCCTCCATAAACACAGAAGTACATAACATTCCTCTTCCAGTCCAAGCCCACAAGCCCTCTGCAGTGTCAACTCATAATATCGCTGCTTAATGAGGGAAGAAATAGCAGTGGTTACACATTTGGGTCTGACTGCTCTAGCGACGCACGCACGCACACGCGCACACACACACACATAAACACAGGGTGTGTGTGTAGGGGGGGTGAACGAATGCAATTGTGTTTATTTGCTGGCTGTGTGTAGGACACAGGAAGCCTTAGGGGCTCGGGGGTCTTGCTGTTTGTTATAAAGCAAGGAGGAAGTGTGTGTGTGTGTGTGTGTGTGTGTGTGTGTGTGTGTGTGTGTGTGTGTGTGTGTGTGTGTACCTACGTGCATGAGAATGAGGGCAACCATAAAAGTTATAGCCATTGCTATAACTGCTGGGTCTGGAGTCATCGTGGAGCCACAGTGCACGCACGCACGCACGCACGCACGCATACGCGCGTGTGTGTGTGTGTGTGTGTGTGTGTGTGTGTGTGTGTGTGTGTGTGTGTGTGTGTGTGTGTGTGTGTGTGTGTGTGTGTGTGTGTGTGTGTGTGTGTGTGTGTGAGACATTGATTCAACCTCAGAGACATCACAGTTACATATGGGTTTATGAATTAAAAAACATACTTATTCTCTCAAAGACACAGCAATAGGCTGAACAAAAATCTTGAAATTAAATCATTTGAGAATCACAGAGGTAAGCAATTCTGCATAATTTCTACTTGTTCGTCCTTCCCACTCAACCGGCCGGTCATTTGCATTTTTATTTTTAATTAATAAATGTTGTTTGGCCTGTCTTAGAAGACTATCAAAATAAAAAACACCAACTTTTATGAATGTTCTACTAGAATACTCCGTTTTTGTTATTGCTGATACAATGTCAAGGACATAAAACGAAGGCATTTGACTCGTGTGTACTCTTTTGTAACGATAACAAATCCTTGACTCTTGAATCCTGAAGCTTTTCAGATTCATATGCTACCGCAGTGGTTCTCAAAGTGCGGTCCAGGGACCCTCAGCGCTCCTTGAGGGGGGTTTAAAAGGACCCTTCCATGTGTACACTCTCAGAGTTAGGTACTGTTTGCTCAAACCACAAAAGATTTTATGTTCCTTCTAAAAACTGTTCTGATGCTCCTGAGCAATTAACAACAAGAAAAGATCTTTCTCCTTAACTCTTTAAGACCTGAGAACGCATCTGTGTGTCATTTTTAGATTTCTTTGTGCTATTCAAAAATAGCAGATATACAAGCTCATAGCGCGGCACCGAGTGCCGCGCTATGAGCTTGTATATCTGCTATTTTTGAAAAATCGTGAACAATTGTGTGCAAATCTTTGAATATATATATATTTAAAGCGAGCATTTCTAGCTAAAATGTTATTGCTTCTGGGGATTCTACAAATGTCTTCTAAATCAGTTTAAAACAGTTTTCTGAAACACTTATGTTGCTATGATATTAATGTCAGTGTCAAGGAGCCCCACAACGATATGTATTTGGCTGCGGACCCCCATCTCAAAAAAAATTGTTCCAGGGACCCCCAGAAGCAAAGATTTGAGTAAAAAAAATAAAAAAATATATATTCTATGAGCTTGTTTATCTGCTTTTTTTGGTTACACAGATGCGTCCCCCGGTCTTAAGGGGTTAACTACCCCCCCCCCCCCCCTTTCTCTCTCTCTCTCTCCCCAACCCCCCCCCTTATCCCTCACAACCCCCCCCCCCCCCCCGCCTTGAGGTTTCTCTGCAGTTTCCTTAAGTAATTTGACAGTTTAACCACATCCAGTTTGGTTGCTGGCCTGGCGGGAGGCCTCTCTGGCCTGGGGAGCGAGCAGAGCCCCGCCACACGGAGGCTTTTTCTGGAGTCCTCCTTTTACCCCCTGCTATGACACCGCCGTGCGGTCGCCGCTCTGAGGGCCCTCCAAAAACACATGGACGCCTGCCCACAGAGAGAGAGAGAGAGAGAGAGAGAGAGAGAGAGAGAGAGAGAGAGGAAGGGAGAGATCATACCGATAGCTTAACCCTTTAAGGCCGGGAAGGGAACGCATGTGTGTCATTTTAAGATTTGTTTGGCTATTCAAAAATAGCAGATACACAAGCTCATAGCGCGGCACCGAGTGCCGCGCTATGAGCTTGTAGATCTGCTATTTTTTAGAAAAATCTTGAACATTTGTGCAAATCATTTTGAACTCAAATCTTTGCTTCTGGGGGGTCCCTGGAACAAAAATATTTTTAAGATGGGAGGGGGTCCACGAACAAATACATATTATTTTGGGGGTCCTTGACATGAAAAAAGTTTGAAAACCATTGAAAATATAGCAACATAAGTGTAGAAAAAAAAAAAACTTTAGGAAAAAAAAAACTGTTAGGATTTAGAAGACATTTGTAAAATCCCCAGAAGCAAAGATTTGAGTTAAAAACTTTCGCTTTAAAACAATATATATTCAAAAAACTTTTGCTTTAAAAAAAGATATATTCAAACTAAAGATTTGCACACATTTTCACGATTTTTCTAAAAAATTGCAGATCTACAAGCTCACTCGGTGCCGCGCTATGAGCTTGTATATCTGCTATTTTTGAATAGCCAAAGAAATCTTAAAATGACACAGATGCGTTCCCGGTCTTAAAGGGTTAAGAAAGAGAAAGTGGGGAGAGATCGGAACAACCCAACTGTGATTATGAGCGTTCTTCTTCGGTGCTGTAGTGTAGCATAACCACCTGGTATATGGATGTTTGTCTTGTTTGCCTTAAAGTCACAAATGCTGCAACAACAACAACAACTGAACATTTGTTCAACGATTGTTGGTCAACCACTTGAGAGACTCTATGCGTCTACATATCGTCTCTGTCGGGCATAAACCTCCTATATCCATATTCTAAATGAACACCCTATACTTGATCATACTACAGCGTAACACAAAAGCAGCAAAAGTAGCAGATCCACAAGCTCGAAACGGGGCGCGAAGCAACGCGTTTTGAGCTTGTGGATCTGTTATTATTTATATATTTTTATTTGAATCCTGAGAAGAGTTTTGGACATATGAGGTTTCCACCCGACAGAGACAATATAAAAACAGTGTATACAGTAGCTTGAGGAACCGAATATAACATGGCGCCACTTCTCCATTGAACTCAGTGTGCACGTTCTCGATACTAAGGTCGGCAAGGAATATCACTTCAAACACTAGCCATGTTTTGAGTGGGGAATATACAAGTTGCTTTACCTTCAAAAAAGAAGATACAAAGATACAAAATGCAATAAGGTCAGACTTCAGAAGTCCTTTGTTCACCAGTCCATTTTGAGGCTAAATTTAGAATCCGGCCACGGACGTTGTCTTCATGTCTTTTTCTGTATGTGATTCATTTGTTTTTGTGTGTTTTCGTGTTGTGTCAAATGTGTGTATTATGTGTTGCATACAAGGCTACTGTGTTGCAAGACAAATTTCAGTGAAAGCTGAAAATAAAATAGTATCGTATAATCGTACTGTACCGTACCGTACCGTACATTACCGTACCGTACCGTACCGTACCGTACCGTACCGTATTGTATTGTATCGTATCATATCGTATTGTAACCCAATTGCCAGGGAAGAAAGGTTAGTGCTGTCGAGCAGGCTGTTCCCCCAGGCTCATTCACCCACCCCATTCAACACATTCGCCCTCAATCCTATAATGGTTCATTCTACACAGCCATTTTAACCCTTTAAAGGGGGAAAAGTACAAACTTTGGCTTTTACCTTTATCTAATCTTTCATTGAAGACCACGCAAGTGAACAGATTGAGTAAGAACCACTGTGGTGCAGTGGTTTAGATACAGGGCTTGTAACCAGAAGGTTCACAGTTCAAAACCAAATAGCACATTTTTCCAACTTGTACCTGACTCTTGCACCTTTATCTAATCTTTCACTGAAGAATGTGCAAGAGACCTAAAAAAGTATTAATCATGGTGGAGCAGTGGTTAAGATACAGGCCTTGCATACATATGGTCCTGAGTTCAAAACCAGCAAGGACATCTTTCCAACTTTTACCTGGGGCTTTTACCTTTATCTAATCTTTTAGTGAATACCACACAAGTTAACAGAATAATAAGAACCTCTGTGGTGCAGTGGTTTAGATACAGGGCTTGCAACCAGAAGGTTCCCGGTTCAAATTCAACCAGGACATTTTCCCAACTTTTATCTGACTCATGTGGTCTGTATCTAATCTTTCAGTGAACAGCCTGCAAGAGACCAAAGAAACTATGAACCATGGTGGAGCAGTGGATAGGATACAGGCCTTGCACACAGAAGGTTCTGAGTTCAAAACCAACAAGGAATATTTTCCAACTTTTACCTGGCTGTTTCACCTTTATCTAACCTTTCAATGAAGAACATGCAAGTGAACAGAATTAGGATGAATTACAGTGGTGCAGTGATTGAGATACAGGGCTTATAACCAGAAGTTTGCTGGTTCAAATCCAACAAGGACATTTTTCCAACTTTTACCTGACTCTTGCACCTTCAAATCCCACACATGCTGATTTGCCATTTCCAGGATTTGATTTCCAGGATTCCAGGAGTCTTGAGTCTTGAGTCCCAAGACTCAAGACTCAAAAGATTCTTGAGTCGAACCAATTACTAATGCATAGAAATAGTACATAAGTAAACCATGAACCTATCATCAGTCTAACAGTAGAATATAAAAAAAAATCAATAATCTGTACATTGAAACTATACACTTTAAGTATAATTTGATGCCCATACTTTTGCACTTTTACTACTACTACTTTAAGTAAATTCTGAATACCCGATGTTTACTTGCAACAGAGTATTTCTACATTGTGGTACTTATTAAAGTAAGAAATATGAGTACTTCTTCCATCACTGTGTCCATGTAATAACTATGTATCCTAGTCTCTGCTTCAGCGGGGCCCACGCTCTCACATTCTGTGTTATCATGTTTATGCAGATCAATCTGCAGTATCACAGGAGCTGAGTCACAATGCAATGTCATTGCAATAAATGCTTATTACCTGGACGAAAGTGTCTGACTGAAGTACATTTCTGCAAACCACTGATACAGTACGTTGCATCTCAACGTTGCAAGGTAGGCGCACCGTCAGCAGTGGGTTTGAGCCCCGCGAGGTGCCCCCGGACGAGGTGTTAGCTGAGCGAGTGGCCGCACGGAGCGGTTTGAAACCCACTGCTGCCGACTCAGCAATAAACAGACAGACAGACAAATTTGGCGCCCATTATTACAATTTCAGAGTAAAATTTACTTTTTTTTTTAGCTGAAATTATGCCTCCCTTCCTCCCCCCAACCTCTCTCTCTCTCCCTCTCTGTCTCTGTCTCTCCCTCTCCCTCTCTCCCTCTCTGTCTCTCCCTCTCCCTCTCTCCCTCTCTCTCTCCTGTGGTCCAGGACATATAAACACCAGGCAGTCGGAGGTTCAGGCTCCGACCAACAAGACGAGGCAACGTTTCATTTAGCAATTTGTCCTTGTGTTCCCTGACCTCCTCTAACCTGACCTAACCCTATTGTATCCTTTATCCCTCACCACACTGCTCTAAACATGGCCTGCACCGACTGCAGCAGCTCAACACACACCGCACGTCCATTTTTAGACAACAAAACACTTAGCTCTGTTTGTTTGACAATTAGACTCGGATGTGTGCGTGTGTGTGTGAGTGTGTGTGTGTGTGTGTGCGTGCGTGCGTGCGTGTGTGTGTGAGTGTGTAAAAAAACTAAAAATAAGCATACTATATATATATATATATATATATATATATATATATATATATATATATATATATATATATATATATATATATATATATATATAACCTAAACCTAACCCTATATATATATATAGAGAGAGAGAGAGAGAGAGAGAGAGAGAGAGAGAGAGAGAGAGAGAGAGAGAGAGAGAGAGAGAGAGAGAGAATATATATACATACTGACTGTGATACTGACCATGATATCAAAAAGCACACTGCTATGGGCTGACGGAGCCTGTCAGCAGGGAGTGAGGAGTAGGACGGAGCCTCTATGGGCCTGATTCACGAAGCTGGTCGTAAATATCAGTGTAAATAACGTGACTAAAGGAGGGTGTATTTCCTCTAAGCAAAAAAACGACGTGCAATTCACAAAGGGGTGTGTAAATCCCTGATATGTGCGGATCACTGATCCTGCTCCAGTGCTCCACGCCCCCATTTAAGACCATCAAGCTGTTTACACTCTAAATATGGGTGTAAACAGCTTAATGAATCGGGCCCATATATGTCTTCTCGGTGGGGGCTCTTCACTGGCAGGTGAGCCAGTAGGATACAACAGCAGTAACAACACACAGAAATGTGTGTGAGGAGGAATCGGGGGACCGGTTCTATGTTCCCCGGGTCCTATGTTCCCCGCTTTCCTAGGGAGAGCGGGGAACATAGGACCTAACATAAACCTAACCCTAACCCTAACCTTAGTGGGGGAACATAGAACCCGGGGAACATAGGGATGACCCCGGAATGGGTGGGATATTGGGGTGGATAAATAGGAGTAAAAAGCCACACACAAAAATACCACACAACCGGGAAAAGCTGAGCTTGTAGATCGTCCTTCTTTATGATTTTATGCATCATGTTTCAAATATTGGACTACATCTAAACAGACAAGGCCCCCTCCTCAGTGATCTTTTGTGCCCCCCCAAGCAGGGCTGAGACCCCAGGTTTGGGAATCATTGCTTTAACAAAACGCGTGCAATGTTTATATCGTTGCTGTCGGGCAGAAACCTCTTATCTCCAAATTCTAACTTTTCTGTGTTTTTTGGGCGGTGTAGCCCACACGGAAAGGAAATATATGAACATATATGCCAATATATGGCAGGTATATGCAGAATATATGCTGCATATATGTCATATTCAGGTTCATATATGTGCATATATGTTGATATATAGGGAATATATGTCTCATATATAGCTCATATATGTTCACATATATGCCACAATCAGGTTCATATATGTGCATATATGTTGATATATAGGGAATATATGTCTCATATGTAGCTCATATATGTTCACATATATGCCACAATCAGGTTCATATATTTGCATATATGTCATAAATGCCTACATATATGCCTACATATATAGCTAATATGTATTTGACTTTTTGCATATATGTCATACATAATGCCTATATATATAGCATATCTCCCTTTTTTATTTGCAAGGTATAATATGTGCACATCAGTCCAAAGTTATATAAGAAAATGTATGTATTATGTATTTCCATTCAATGTAGATTGTGGTTTGTGGATTGTGGAAGATATAACATAAAGACAATATTGTTTAATTAGGTCTGCTGCCACTCTTATTTATTTTAAAACACAACTAAAGACCTTTCTGTTTTCCATTGCCTTCTAGAGGCACAACAATTTAAAATGTTTTACATGATGTGAACATAATCATCATTATCAGTTATTATTATCATTAGTAGTTGTATCCTTCAACTTCTTGTTTATGCCCCAACTGCTATACAGGTTTTGTAGCAATTTTGTAGCAATTATGGAAATATTAGACCCTAATTGTCGAATGTTTAAGAATGTTCTAATCATGTATACTTTATTTTACTTAAACATATTTTCCTTTTTTTTTTTTTTTTACATTTTGGACAAAATAGCCAATTTACATTGAGGTGTGCAGATATCCCATGCCGTGCCCATCTATCCTGTTACTTACAGCAGTGGTTCTCAACCTTTTCATGCCGAGATCCCCCAAAATAATCATATTTGAACTGGGCACCCCCAACCCTAATATGCATTTGGAATGTAGGAGTTGATGCATTTAGTTTGACTCTGTTCCACAGATCAATATTGTGAAAATAACCGATCTACAAGCTCACAACAACGGCTTGATGGGTTATTTTTGCCTCTTTCTTATATTTTTGGCAATTTGGCCAATGTTTGACCATTTTTTTTTGTATAGTTTGTTGATTACTTTTGATGCAGTAATAGTCTTTTTCTTTGCTTTCTTTTATTTATTTTTTAGGTATTAAAAAGTTTACTTAAATTTTACTTCACTGTCATCTGGGAAACTCCCCAAAATCATATGGGGACCCCCCTGTGGTTCCCGACCCACAGGTTGAGAACTACTCTCACAGAAATACGTCACGCAGCTCTGGGCGGAGCCTATTCGTTTTGAATTGTCATGTGGATCTAACGTCTGTCGGCGAACATTTATTTACAAACAAATCGGGTGCTTCCGTGCTTCTACTCTACTAGATAGCAGGTAAGTTCTTTAATTAGTTTATGTAATTATGTTATCCAACTTGTTAGTATCGTAAAAGTGCAATTATATTAGCGTATTAGCCATGGATCACACGACGCTCGTCCGTCATGAGCGTCATGGCTGAACTGCAACCTGTTTTTTTGTACTTTCTCTATTTACAACCTGTACATCCACATACATGTTCAGATTTTAAATATAAAGTGCTTACTCCATGGCCACGGATGTTACAAGTCTACTAGGGCACTCGGAAATACCTGTATTGTCTGTATTGTTCAATAAAAAGCATTTTAATTCGATCGGTGGCCATTTGTTCCGTATTTCCTCATGCTTTCAACTACGCGACCCTATTGGTTGGGAGGTGTACTGCACTCTGATACATTATAACTCTATGACACAATGGCCACCGATCGGATTAAAATGCTTTTTATTGAACCATCCGGAATAATACGGGTACTTACACCCACCCGAAGTGAATTGTAACATCCGTGGCCAGGAGTTAAGCACTATATATTTGAAATCAGAACGTGTATGTAGATGTAGGGCCGTAAATGGATAAAGTGCAAACACCAGGTTGAAGTTTCGTCATGACTGTCATGATACAGTGATTCGCTCAGGTTAAGCTTACATTATGTTTTGTCGTAAGACTGTGTTGCACTCCCAAAAATCACTGATCTACAAGCTCACAGCGACGCATTGTGAGCTTGAGATAAGGTTTTTGGGGTGTGTAACACAGTCTTAGACATGGCATTAGCATATTCATTTCCATGTGCATGATGACTGTTTATTAGTCCACCTCATAATATAAATAAATCAGTATAAATCAGGTATAAATCAGTCCACCTCAGTGAGAGCTAATGTTGGCCTCGTTTGTTTTGACTGTAATTAATTATTATTATTATCATTATTATTATTATTATTATATCTATGAATTTTGTTTTGAACCTACAGTACAAAGCAAAATCATTTAATTAAGAGAAAGAGAGTACGAATAGTACCAATGGTAGTTATTTACACTGAGAATTTTAATGTGCAGACAGCTTTGGTAATCTGTTTCTTTTAACTTAGTTTGTTTTACAGACAGTAGCTAACAAAAGCAGGTAATGGTTCTCAAAGTGCAGCACCAGGGACCCCCAGGGGTCATTGGGGGGTTTCTAGGTGGTCCCCTTTTAAATTAGGTTATATAGCATCAAAATCAGTTTAACCACTTAAACCCTATATAAAGTGCCTATTTGAAAATAGCAGATCTACCAGCTATTAAAAAACTAAAGAACACTGTAAACAATATGTGTGGAATATTTTTGAAACACTTTTGTAACTCAAATCTTGAGTCTGCATAGCCAAGTACATACTAGGGGTCCTTGACATGAACATGTTTGAGAACCACTGATTTGTATAACATGAGTTCATTAATCAGTTCTGCATTGTGAAACACTTTGCCAAGTTCATCAGAATTATGAGCAATCTGATGAGTTAACATTACTTTTTAAATTACTGACACACAAATAATGTTTTAAAATATTTCTACTATCACAGTTGCTGAAAGAAACACCTGGCTGGCAGTGAGCACCAGTGCAAAGACTGGACACGACAAGAAGAAGTGCGAAGACGATTTTCAGGTGAAAAGAATATCTGCTGCTACATGATGTCTTTACTTGCATTAGTCTGATGATGTCTTTATTTTTCATTATTTTTCATATATTTCATTTTGGGATACTGTGTACTTTCGTTTGATACTTTTTTTTGTTGTTGTTTGACATTCTTCTCCTCTAAAATAATAATCATGAAATATTTCTTAAGGTGGCAAGCCAAAGCGAGGTGAAGGGGATCAGCTGGAAGCCCTGGACGCTGAGAAAAAGACAGCCATAATTGGTGAGTAAAAACAAAAGAATTGAGAAAGGAAAATGGGTAATAGTAATAGCTGATGCCTTAAGTTGGCTTCTTTAACATCCCTGTTTCCCTATTTATTAGCTATCAGTGGAGACGGCATCAGGTAAGCATCGACACCATTGGTATCTTGCACGGCTTGGCACCTACTGTCGGGTGATCATACACTAACTTTCCAATTGCTCACTTCCTGATCACAGGATTCTAATAGATTTGGCCTAGTCTGCTTCCACTGTGGTGGTCCTCTGTGTTATAACACTGTTAAAACACCGGCATCTTCATCCCTCCTTCACCCATACTCATGCAATGACCAGACCATGCCTTTAATTCATTTTCATTCATGCCTTTAATTTATTTGCTTGATTGCGAAGCATATCTTATTGCTCTTTCTGGTAAACAACCTGTGCTGTTCGTACAAGTGAAGTTCATGTGATGTCAAACATACCATGACATCGTTTGACAAGTTGTCACTAATAATTGTGAACTTGGACAGACTCAATACATGCACTGATTTTTCAGAAAGTTCTATATAATTCTAATATTAAGAAAAGATCGTGACTAAAATCACTAATCAAATTGTTCCTCTTGCCATGGAGTGGAATGCTTGGAGTCTATAGTAGACTGAGTATTTGGTCCTGTCTTCTAGCTCATTATCTCCCTTTCTCTTCTCTGTAGAGGCAACACAGAAGAAGTGGCCACATGCAACCAAAGGCCAGCTGGGTACAGCCATCAATTCCAAGCTGACAGAGCTCCGTTATCGCCAAAGGCAGACTAAGTGAAGAAAGCTGTGCTCCAATGTTTTGTGAGCTTGTAGATTAGCTATTTTGTTTGTTTTATATTGAAACTCAAATATTGAAAATATGCCCATGATGGGAAAGAAAGCTGTGCTCCAATGTTAATTGTGAGGTTGTTGATCAGCTATTTTGTTTGTTTTATACTGAAACAAATATTAAAAACATGCCTATGATAGGAAGGATGTGGTAGAGGCGTCAATATATATATAATTTGTTTTGTTTTTCTGAATAAATGAATGTTAATGACTTTTAGATTTGTTTTTTATTTATTTATGTAGGTACTGTAGGTATATGCATGTATTCCTGAACATATGTGTAAATAAACATATATGACATATATTTAACATATATATTAAATACATATATGTGCATATTTAACATATATGTTGAATACATATATGTGACATATTCGAAATTGGCCGCCTACATATATGTTCTAAACATATATAGACATATATGTGATATATGTACATATATGTAATATACATATATGTGACATATTCGAAATTGGCCGCCTACATATATGTTCTAAACATATATAGACATATATGTGCATATATGTACATATATGTAATATACATATATGTAGGCGGCCAATTTCGAATATGTCACATATATGATGAACATATATGTGACATATATTTAAAAAATGTATGTTTATATATTTCCTTTCCGTGTGGGAGCCGCCCCTATAAGTTGGGTTGGGACACCTCATTAGTACACCCTTCGCTGTACTGTGATTGGCTCATAATTGCACACCCCTCTACATTAGTACACCCCTAGCTGTACTGTGATTGGCTGACTCTATTGTCTGACTCTATTCAGCACTGTGATTGGCTAGCGAGACACATGGTGAAATTAATAACCTATAAATAGGACTATGCACTTAAAAAAAAAAACGTTTTTTTTAAGTGAGCTTCCATCACTGTGATGACCACACCGCTCACTTCACACTGGGTGTGATTTTTCATAAATTAACGCCCTACTTGATCACACTACAGCGTCACACAAAAAGCATCCAAAGTAGCTTGAAAAAAACAGCGCGAAGCGACGCGCTTTGAGCTTGTCGTTGCTGCTACTTTTGCTACATTTGAATTTGAATCCCCGAAAAGTAACAGTTTTGGACATACCGGTATGAGGTTTCCACCCGACAGAGACGATGTTCTCGCTCCCTGTTGTGTAGAGACAGCAGCGGGGCTTGTGGGTATACGCCGGTGACCTCACGGCATAACAGATAACCGGCGGGCGGATTCCTGTGCGGAAGAAAGGGAGAAGGCATGTCAGACACAAACAGTTTATGCACTGTGACATGTTGGAATCTGATTTGGCAGTTGTTTCGCTTTACGACGGGCCGTGCCAACGGGCGTTCTTTAAGACGAGAGAGAGAGACACACACACGCGCACGCACGCGCGCACACACACACACACACACACACACACACACACACACACACACAAAGACATGGGGGTCAGGGAGGGAGGGGAAAGAGAGAGAAATAGGCGTGGGGGTGAAGAGAGAGAGAGAGAGAGAGAGAGAGAGAGAGAGAGAGAGAGAGAGAGAGAGAGAGAGAGAGAGAGGAAAAGAAAACCAGTAATTTACACCAGGAAGTAATTAAGTCAATTCGAGAGCAGGCCATCTAGTTTACAGTCCGGCCGTAAAGCCAGCATGATGTCAGACTCCTAATAAAGGTTATTTATTTCCTTGTTTGTTTATCCCTTTATTAACAAGTCTGCTCACTTCTCACATCGCCATGCTTGGGCTTTACAAAGAGGTTAAAAAAAAAAGAGGCAATTAATAAAGAAAAACTTAGCGACTTGACATGCAAAACAAGTTCCCCCCCCCCCCCGTTTCATTTGTGGACGTCAGACCAAAAGGAAGAACAACCAAAAAAGTTTGTTATTGTTAATATAATTTATATTACGCTTCCCTGAAGACGGACGTGGTAGGTCTTTTGTGGCTTCGTTACATGTGGCCCGACATGTTTTGTCGACGAATCGGGTCAAAGCGGTGGTTTGCGTGCCGTTTGAGGCGTTTGAGGAGGTCGACGGTACCGTATGGAGTTTCAAAGTGGGTATTGAGTACATTTAAGACTAATCCATGCTTCGTCGCGTGGCGGAGTTACGTGACGAAAACTGCCGATCTACAAGCGCACAACGCGTCGCGTATGCGACGCGTTCTGCGCGTGTAGGTCTGCTGTTTTCGGCGCTCGACAAAGTAAAACAATCCGAGATTCAGCCGTTGCACTCGGCCTCGGAGCGGAAACGTGTACAGAGACATGTTTGAATTAGAGAAGGTTGTTTAGACGTCCGTTTGGAGGTTGTTGATGACATTTCAGCAGTCTTTTCGAGTTGCATATCGGCGTCACACACCACATTTCCTATATCCCAATTATGAGTAAACGAGAGAGGGCGCATATAACGCTTAATGTATACTCAGCCATACGACAACATTTAAATGAGGCTTAAGTGGGATATCCTGGCAGTATATCAGGATCAGGATAATATGCGGCATGCATAAATACACCCAGGCACAATTTCGACGCTGTCGGGTGGAAACCTTGTATGTCCAAAATAATAACTTTTCAGGAAATGGGGAAAAAAATAACCTGCATTCTAATGGATCCAATGTAGTTATTATTTAGTGCCAAGCTCTTGTTAATACTTTACAATGGTTAAATATTAAGAATATTAAAATATAAAATCCACAGACTTAACCACTTTCACCCTGCCCTCCCTATTTAGGGTGTAGGCAAACTCTTTTTTTTTTTTTTTGCAATCCTTTAAAAATGTATTGTAATGTAGCAAACATAGCAGATGTTCGCTAGAGACTGTTTTTGCTATACTTTTGTGTGACACTGTCATGCAATGAAATATAAAACAGGGCATTAACCACTTAAACCCCAGCATCCGTATTGTGGGGAAAGCTTTCGCAGGAAAATAGCAGATCGACAAGCTCACAGCGCGTCGAATTGCCCTGGGGGACTGAGAAACTTTTACATATAAAATATGGAGATACACGATTTTTGCCCAACAGTGACGATTTGCTGTAGTTTTTTTTGTGTATTTATGGAGTAAATAAACACATGTATACCGTGTGTACTCATCCACCACACGCAGTCATACAAGGAGATGAAGCAGCATTGAAAAAGAAAACAGTTTATTCTTGGGTGGTGGAGCAGCATGTGTTCAGCCCACGTTGGGAACCTTGTTTGTCCAGAACTGAGCCACACTGCACGTCATCGCTGTCAGGTGTAAACCTTGTATGTCCGAAACCGTTATCTTTAACCCATTAGGACCTGGGGGCGATTCTAAAAGTGGCTCCTAAATCCTAACAGTTTTCTGTTAGCAACGCATGTTGCTAGTATATCAGTGGTGCTCAAATCTTTTCATGTCAAGGACCCCCAAAATATATGTAGGCAGCGGGGGCATAAAATGGGCATAAAAAATGTTTGCTTAAAAAAAAAAGAAAAAAGATTTGCACTCATTTTCACAATAAAAAAAAAAAAAGCAGATCTACTTGAGCTTGTTTATCTGCTATTTATGAATAGCCAATGCTAAAATCTAAAATGACACAGATGCGTTCCCCGGTTTTAATAGGTTAAGGACATGGGAAAAAAAATAACCTGCGTTACCCAGCGAAATGATTTAAAGCGGCACAATGTCACTTCTTTTTTATGAATAAATGTTTTTTTTTAATTATTATTTTTGATTTAACTTATATAACTTTGGTGGTTGTATTTTGTCTCCCTGCTCTTCTATTGAGACATTTAGATCGTGTCAAAGGTCATGTCTCACCTATAGACACAGGATCTGACACAAACTTTGACCTGAATGGTCAAAGATTCAATTTATCCCCTGAGCAAGCAGGCAGGCTCTATTAGTTCACTGGTTAAAAAATGTCAGCACTTTCGCAGGAAACCGGGTTCAAATCCGAGATGGTAGAGGAAAGTTACATAGTAGTGCAGCTTTAATTGTAGCATCAAAATCAGTTCAACAACTTTAACCCATTCAGTCCGGGGACACATCTCGTGTCATTTTTAGATTTCTTTGGCTATTCAAAAATAGCAGATATACAAGCTCATAGCGCGGCACCGAGTGCCGCACTATGAGCTTGTAGATCTGCTATTTTTTTTTTAATCGTGAAAATGTGTGCAAATCTTTGAATATATATATAGAGAGATTTTTTTCTTTTAAAGCAAACATTTGTAACTGAAATCTTTGCTTCTGGAGGTCCCTGGAACAACATATTTTACAAATGTTCGCTTAAAAATATATATATGTAAAGACTTGCACACATTTTCACGATTTAAAAAAAAAAAAAAAAAAGCATATTTTCAAGCTCATGAGCTTGTAAATCTGCTATTTATTTTTGAATAGCCAAAGAAATCTAAAAATGACACAAGATTCTTTCCCGGTCTAAATGGGCTAACAACACAAATCTTGTACTATATGGGAGTCACTGGCACAAGATATTTTCAGATGGGGATACACCGCCAAATACAGATATTAATATGGGGGTCCTTGAAATGAAAACTATTGAGAACCCCTGCGGATTGGGTGTTAAGGGGCTCATGGAGGGTGGGGGGTGGGGGGGGTGGAGTGCCCCGGATTTTTTTTATCCACAGCTTGTTTTCAACTGTCAGGGAGGCAGGATTCTTCAATGACATGTTGTATCCTATCCTAACTGTATAACATCCTCCCCACAGGCTAAATACAAGCAGTGTGTGTGTGTGTGTGTGTGTGTGTGTGTGTGTGTGTGTGTGTGTGTGTGTGTGTGTGTGTGTGTGTGTGTGTGTGTGTGTGTGTGTGTGTGTGTGTGTGTGCTGGCATTAGTGTGTGTGTGTGTGTGTGTGTGTGTGTGTGTGTGTGTGTGTGTGTGTGTGTGTGTGTGTGTGTGTGTGTGTGTGTGTGTGTGTGTGTGTGTGTTCAGAGTGAGATAGATGATCCTTCCGTCTTGCAGGAGAGAGCCTCCGGTGACGTATCTGCACTGTGTGTGTGTGTGTGTGTGTGTGTGTGTGTGTGTGTGTGTGTGTGTGTGTACACGTGTGCGTGTGTGTTTTAGAAAAACAGAGGGGAAAAATGTGCCTGCATGTGTGAGTATGCATTCGCTCCTCTGTGTGTGTGTGTGTGTGTGTGTGTGTGTGTGTGTGTGTGTGTGTGTGTGTGTGTGTGTGTGTGCAGATAGAGGGTGTTTATTTAGTTTGAGGTGACAGCAGGAAGGAAGCCAGGTTAACAAGCTGCTGCCTCCAGGCACCACGGCCCACATGGTGATTACGCAACACCAGACACACTCCTCTCTCTACAGTGCTGGGGGAAAAAAGTAACTAAGTACATTTACTCGGGTACTCTGAGCTTGAGTACAATTGTTAGAGGTACTTTCACTTTATGTCAGTGGTTCTCAACCCGGTGGGCCATGAGGGCATTGCAAGTGGGCCCCCAAATAATTGGCAAAACACTGAGATGTTAATGATTGTATAACATTAAAATACTTGTAAGAAAATAACATGGTATTCTTTTTTCTTTAAAAGGATCCCTGGCTGATAAGACAAATATGCCTTAATACATTATAAATGCCCTCTATAGCCCCCGATAAGCCGATTCTACATGTCTCCTAAATCTCAACAGTATTCTGAAAAAACGTATGTTTCTATATCAGTGGTGCTCAATCTTTTTCATGTCAAGGACCCCCAAAATGATATGTATTTGGTCGCGGACCCCCATCAAAATATCTTGTTCCAGGGACCCCCCAGAAGCAAAGATTTGAGTTAAAAATGTTCGCTTTAAAAATATATATATTCAAAGAATTGCACACATTTTCACGATTTTTCAAAAATAGCAGATCTACAAGCTCATAGCGCGGCACTCGGTGCCGCGCTATGAGCTTGTATATCTGCTATTTTTGAATAGCCAAAGTGTAAAATAATGCTTTTTAGCTCAAATCTAAAAATGACACAGTTCCAGGTCTTAATGGGTTAATTAAAAACACCCGTCACAGGCTTATGATGTCATTTGTCCATGTGTGGTCCAGTCCTATGGAATGTATGGAATGCATATGCAAATAAAACATATTCAAAATATTATTTTGATATTCATATTAACTTAAGAATGTATTAAGTTGTTTTTCATTGGGACATGCAAATAACATTTCATTTTTGTTATAGAGGGCAATTATAATGCATTAAGGCATATTTGGCTTATTAGCCAGGGATCCTTTTAAAACCTTGACATTTTTGTTTTAAATTGGAGCTTAATTAACTACGTTAGTTCTATTGATCCAAGCCAGAAAACACAATTGATTCATTGAACATTAAAATAAACATGCTGTGAAAATGCATGCGGCCCAACCACTGACCACCGACAGTAAGTGGTCAGATGGGTGGGCCGCGAATGCTTTCAAGATTTTCAAGTGGGCCCTTATCCAGTAAAGATTAACTCTACTTTAGCATTTCCATTTTTCAATACTTTATGCCAGGGGTCTTCAAAGTTTTCAGCCCAAGGACCCCCTCTCTGAGAGAGAGATGAAGCAGAGACCCCCCCACAATAAATCGGCATAAAATTGTGCCGCAGATTAAAGCTTTTCATAGATGTCGGATTCATGTTACTGTACATTTTCAGACATTTAATCACTTAAACCGTCAATACTTAGTAAACTTTCACTCTGTACTTAGTCTGCCCCCCCCCCCCCCCTCTCTTTGCCGAAAATAGCCGATCTACAAGCGCGAGGCGTTGTGAGCTTGTAGATCAGCTATTTTCGGCCTAAGTTGTCCTTAGAATAGGGATACTAGGGTTCAAGTGGTTAATGTAAAAAACTAAGTTCCTATCATACAATGATTTGGTGGACCCCCTTGTAGTACCTCTGAGGACCCCCTAGGGGTCCCGGACCCCCTGTTGCAGACCCCTGCTTTATACTTCTACTCTTACTTACTTTATACTTCCACACCTCAGAGGCAAATATACCTTTTACCATCATTATTTGACAGCTTTAGTTAATAGTTATTTTGCAGATTTAGATTATTGACACAAAACGTGCATTAAACCACATGAGCACTAGTTTATACTTCAGATATATTTGAAAATACGCATAGCATTATGTCATGAATGTGACATGAAAATGTTTGAGCACCACTGATATGGGGTGCGCTCGGAAATATGGCACTGAGCGCACCGGCCAATACAAACTAATAGGCGAGTGCGCTCCCGGTGCGCATTTTTTAACACACCCCAAGCAAACATATGTTTTTCAGAGAACTGTTAGGATTTAGAAGACATTTAACAGTCGGCCTCATGCAGGTCTTAATGGGTTAAGACCTAGCCTGGCAAACCCTCCCTCCAGAAATCTCATTTCCATTTGATTTCTGGAGTGAGTCTGGCCTGATCGCCCATTCTGCAATATTGGCTGTGTGCGCCAAACGGACGAGCCTATCAGCGTCGTCGCACATCGTTCTGTGATTGACAGCGACAGTTGGCCAATCAGGTGGCGAGTTCGAGTGAGCCCGAATGAAGCCGAGTGCAGCCTGAGTGCAGCCGAGAAAAGACGAACGGCAGCCATTGTTGTTGTCCGAGTGTCTTCACTTCTTACTTTCGTTTTTAAAATGGTCTCAAACTTCTTTTTTGAGGCACGGAATTTACTATTAAGATATCGTTTGGATAGAATTTAGTTGTTTAACTTCATATATGTGGTCAATTAATCATGACAGAGCCTATTTAAAAATATACATTTAGAGAACCGGCAGGGGCGGGGAGTGACACGCATGTATCCCAATAAGGCAACCTATTTTGGGCATGGCCGTCTCAAAAGTCCCGTTGCGTCACATAGTCTGGAGGTGGTAAAAATTAACTGCTGATTGGCTGAAGGGGAAAACGATCATTGGCTGAAGGGGTTGTCAGTCAACGGTATTACTCCCGCCCAACTCCAGCTCACAGCCAATATTGCAGAATGGGCGATCAGGCCAGACTCACTCCAGAAATCAAATGGAAATGAGATTTCTGGAGGGAGGGTTTACCAGGCTAGGTTAAGACCCGCCCTCTCTGTGAAAGCTGGTGTGATGCAGACGCTGCGCGACGTCGTCCGTCACAGATGACGTTGACGTGGTTCAAATGAAGGAATGCATAAACACCTGACGTGCCTGCGATGCCCTGCATAATGCATGTTTCTGTTGCTTCGTAGATCGGCTCGCGTCGGACTGGAGTTTTCCTTCTAGGCACAGTGCAGCCGATGTAACGACATACTGTATATGACTAATGTTTTCACATAACACAACTTTTGTTCTATAATCATTGCCAGTGGTGGAAAAAGTACTCAAATTCTTTACTTAAGTAAAAGTACCAATATTGCAATATAAAAATACTCTGTTACAAGTAAAAGCTCAGAATAAAAAATGTACTTGAGTAAAAGTACAAAAGTATTGGCATCAAAATGTACTTGAAGTACCAAAAGTAAAAGTACTAAATATTTGAAAATAGCAGATCTACAAGCTCACAACGCGTCACGGTGCGACGCGTTGTGAGCTTGTAGATCTGCTATTTTCAAATAGCCTAGGTATAAAATAGGGTTAAAGTGGTTAATGTATGTTTCATAATATCATCATTTATATCTGAAAAGTAACTAGAAACTAAAATTTTCAAATAAATGTAGTGGAGTAAAAGTACAATATTTGCCTCTGAGATGTAGTGGAGTAGAAGTAAAAGTATTGGAAATTGGAAATACTCAAGTAAAGTACAAATATCTCAAAATTGTACTTAAGTACAGTACTTAGGTAAATGTACTTAGTTACTTTCCACCACTGCACGCACACGCACACTCACTCAATTATTAATATTATTATTAATGTTTGCCTATAATAGTGACATGCCCTGCACCAAAAACAACAACACAGGGAGGCCAGGTTGTGAGTGGTTAAATAGTGAGGCCAGGTTGTGAGTGGTTAAATAGTGAGGCCAGGTTGTGAGTGGTTAAATAGTGAGGCCAGGTTGTGAGTGGTTAAATAGTGAGGCCAGGTTGTGAGTGGTTAAATAGTGAGGTCAGGTTGTGAGTGGTTAAATAGTGAGGCCAGGTTGTGAGTGGTTAAATAGTGAGGCCAGGTTGTGAGTGGTTAAATAGTGAGGCCAGGTTGTGAGTGGTTAAATAGTGAGGCCAGGTTGTGAGTGGTTAAATAGTGAGGCCAGGTTGTGAGTGGTTAAATAGCGAGGCTTACATAAGCTAAACGGAGAGCGGTGTGTGTGACGTAGACGCCTCGGCCTGTCATAACGGATCACAATAATGCTTTCTGTTTACGGCTGTGTGGAAGCAGAGCATTCCTGAGCAGCTCAATGAACAGGAGACCAGGGGAGGGGAGGAGGAGGGGAGGGGAGGGAGGGGGGGGGGAGGCTGCACAGACTCCTGTGCTTCGTCGCTGTCGGTCAAGAAACCTGTTATCTCCATATTATAACTTTTTTGTCATTTTTAGATTTGAGCTAAAAAAACATTATTTTACACTTTGGGCTATTCAAAAATAGCCGATATACAAGCTCATAGCGCGGCACCGAGTGCCGCGCTATGAGCTTGTAGATCTGCTATTTTTGAAAAATCACGAAAATGTGTGCAAATCTTTGAACATGATATATTTTTAAAGCGAACATTTTTTAACTCAAATCTTTGCTTCTGGGGGGTCCCTGGAACAAAATATTTTGATGGGGGTCCGCGGCCAAATGCATATAATTTTGGGGGTCCTTGACATGAAAAAGATTGAGCACCACTGATATAGAAACATACGTTTTTCAGAATACTGTTGGGATTTAGGAGAATCGGCTTCAGGTCTCAATGGGTTAACAGCCTACTTGATCATACTACAAAAGCATCAAAAATGGCAGATCCGCCAGCTTGAGTTTTGAGCTTGTAGATCTGCCGCTTTTGCCGTCTTTTAATTTGAATCCTGAAGAGTAGCAGTTTTTGGACATATGAGGTTACCACCCGACAGAGACGGTTTACTTCCTGCATGCTGTAAAACCTCGTCTGGACAAACAGCCACCAAATGACCACCAAATGGATACATATTAACAAGTTGTTTTGGTTCTTTCCCCCCCTCCCTTGCAGGAGTCTAGCCGTCTATAAGAGGGTCTGTCTGTTTGTCTCTGTGTGTGTGTGTGTGTGTGTGTGTGTGTGTGTGTGTGTGTGTGTGTGTGTGTGTGTGTGTGTGTGTGTGTGTGTGTGTGTGTGTGTGTGTGTGTGTGTGCGTATGTATAGTGTCCAGAGCTAATCTTGCAATTACTACTATTTGATATCAAGGATTCCCCCCCGACGCATTGTGAGCTTGTAGATTAGCTATTTGTACTATGTTTGCACGCCACCATTGTACAACGAAGTATAACACAGGCCTAAATGGCTTATTGATTTAGATGATTATACTTTTATTTACTGAATAATCTAACTTCGTGATTATTCAATTAACCTACATGAGCAAGTTGGTAAGAGGTTCTAAATTGGGTTTCGATATATTATCTGAGCGCTGCCCGGCCCCGCCTTCTACAGCAGTGGTTCTCAAACTTTTTTCATGTCAAGGACCCCCAAATGCACACTTATTAGCCCACGGACCCCCATTTGAAACGATATGCCAGGGATCCCCCCACTAGAGAAGATTTTTTACGGCTCTAGCAGTGATTCTCAAGCATTTTAATTTCAAGGACCCCCAGCTTGACATGCATTAGGGCTATGGACCCCCATTTAATGGCATTTATATCTCTGGGACCCCAGTTTTTATTGTAAAATCAATGTTAATTTAACTCTGGGAGTGTACAAATGGAACCAAATGGACCCGTTAGGGTCCATTTGGTTCCATTTGTACACTCTCAGAGTTACAGACCCATAAGGGTCCATTTCCTAACTATCCATCATTTAGCTGGGGACCCCCTGGAACTCCCTCAGGGACCCCTGGGGGTCCCCGGACCCCACTTTGAGAACCAATGTTCTACAGTATATGTCCATTCCTCTTGGAATGTGAGTAGTAGGGCTAATTGGCTTAATCATGGCTGCCATTACAGGGACCTGAAAAAACACACACTGGTGCATTGTGTGCGTGTGCGTGTGTGCACACGCACACGCACACAGACAGACACGCATTGACACACACTAACATACGTACCAGGTGTGATGTCTGCTATTGTATTTTGTGCGCTGGTGTTGAAATGTCCTAGCCATGATTTATGGACCAAAAGGCACAACAGAGACAAACAGGCAGGCCGACAGACAGGCCGACAGACAGGCCGACAGACAGGCCGACAGACAGACAGACAGACAGACAGACAGACAGACAGACAGACAGACAGACAGACAGACAGACAGACGGTTGAAGGTGGTGCGTGGAGAGTTAAGACGGCTGGGATGCCAGTGCTGTGTCTGCACTGCCGTGCTGCTATGGGAGCTGCAGTCATGTAGGTATGACTTCTAGTGTTGACCAAGCACACGCACGCGCGTGCGTGCGTGCGTGCGTGCGTGCGTGCGTGCGTGCGTGCGTGCGTGCGTGCGTGCGTGCGTGCGTGCGTGCGTGCGTGCGTGCGTGTGTGTGTGTGGAGGGGGGGGGTGATGGTCAGCGAAGCAGAAAAGACCTCCCACTTCAACCATTAACACACTTGCACCTTTGACCCACCTGACCCCAGTGGATATAGCTTTAATGGAGGCCAGACTGTGTGTGTGTGTGTGTGTGTGTGTGTGTGTGTGTGTGTGTGTGTGTGTGTGTGTGTGTGTGTGTGTGTGTGTGTGTGTGTGTGTGTGTGTGTGTGTGTGTGTTAAAGAGACTGAAAAGAGAGCGAAAGACACGGAGACAGACAGAGAGAGAGAGAGAGAGAGAAAGAGGAGGAAGTTTACACAGGACACTTTAGAGTGCTCCATTTATAAAGACAGCAAAACCTTGCTGAAGTGTGATTGTATGTGTGTGTGTGTGTGTGTCCACAAGTCCATCCAGGAAGATGGCGGTGTGCAAATACAGTTCCGTCTTGATGGGAGCTTGTTTAACATCAGACGCCTTCAAGCCAAGACTAAGACCCTGGTCAGCAACATCTACGAGCTACAGTATGCAGATGATTGTGCTCTTCTGGCCCACAGCCCAGCTGCCATGCAACGTGCCCTGGACACCATGTCCTCTGTTTACCACTCACTAGGTCTTGTGATCAACATCCACAAAACAGAGATCATGGCGCCAGAAAAATCTCCACCCCCCGTGTTCAACATCAGCGGCACTCCCCTCAAGGTTGTCCAGCAGTTCAGCTACCTCGGCAGCATATTGACACCCTCCTGCCAAATTGACGATGATATACAGGCCCGTATCAACCAAGCCTCCTATGCCTTTGGCAGACTGCGCTCTCGTGTGTTTGAAAACAACCACCTAAGAACACCAACAAAAGTGGCAGTCTACAGGGCAGTGTGCGTGTCTACACTGCTATATGGGTCAGAAGCCTGGGCTGTCTATCGGCGTCACATCAGACGCCTTGATGCATTTAACATCAGATGCCTCCAAAGCATCCTTGGCATCACCTGGCAGGACCGTGTCCCTCACACTGACATTCTCCAACGCACTGATTCCATCAGCATTGAGGCAACCATAGCACGGAGGCAACTCCGGTGGGTCGGCCACGTCATCCGGATGCCTGGATGCCGTTTGCCCCGTCAGGTGCTTTATGGACAGATCTTGTCAGCCAGCAGGAAGCCCGGTGGTCCAAAGCTGCGGTACAAAGATCAGCTAAAACAGACTTTAAAGAGGTGCAACATCAAGCCCAACGATCTGGAGTCAGCTGCAGCTAATCGGCCACTCTGGCGCTCTCTATGCTACGAAGGGGTCACACACCTTGAGGAGAAACGCACCCAGCAAAGGACGGCGCGGCGCCAGCAAAGACACCTTCATGCTGACCCAGTACCATCTCAGCCTCCTGACCCAGGCCTCGCATGTCCTGCCTGTGGTAGGATATGTGGTTCCAGAATCGGACTTCACAGTCATCTACAGTGGCATCGTCGCCAGCAAAGATAACCACTGACTAACTCATCACAACGCAAGGAAGCTACGTCATCTTCGACAACGATGGACTGCCAAGGAGGTGTGTGTGTGTGTGTGTGTGTGTGTGTGTGTGTGTGTGTGTGTGTGTGTGTGTGTGTGTGTGTGTGTGTGTGTGTGTGTGTGTGTGTGTGTGTGTAGAAGTTGTATTACTTTTCCTAATTGTAAACCTATCCCTAAAAATATTTTTCTTTGCCTCACAACGGCTATTTCTCAAATCGTTGTTGTCGGGCAGCAACCTCTTATCTCCATATTAAAAATGTTAATTATGTATTATTAGCTTATAGATCCGCTACTTTTGCTACTTTTTTTTTTATTTGAATCCTGAAAAGTAACAGTTTTGGACATATGGGGTTTCCACCCCGACAGAGATACAATTCTACAATAATTGCCGGGACATTTGGTCCTCACAAGTATAGTAATACAAGCACACGTGCGCACGCGCACACACACATACACACACGCACAGATGCACGCACACACACACAATTAATAAACAGGCACAATTGAAGGCTTCCTGTTATTTGGCGGCGGGGGCCAGGGGAAGTTATTTTGTGGTACACTGATAATTTTGGTCAGAGCGGCGGGCTATAAATACTGTCAGCACGATACACTCTGTACCCTCCTTTCCTCTGGGTTCGCTCCCCAGCTCCCAAATGAGAAACTGGTGTGACTGCATGCCTGCAGGAAAACAAGACCCAAAGAAATCTGCATGCATGGAAACGTTTGGTTTTTTTTGTACATTGTTTTGGGGTCGTTTTTCCCCCCGCTGTTTCTTTACGTTGTACTTTTTTTTTTGTCTTTGTTTTTTTCACTTCAGTTCCCAATGGTGTCATATTATTCGCAGTGGTGGTAGAGTAACCGAGCACGTGTACTCAAGTACTGTACTTAAGTAAAAAAACAAATCTTTACTTGAGTATTTCCAAGTTTCAATACTTTTACTTCTACTCCACGACACCTCAAGAGGCAAACGTTGCACTTTAAATCCACTACAGTGATTTTAAATCTTTAGTTGCAAGTACATCTTCTGATTTAGCTTATCGTTACACAACACGCATTAACCTGTTAAACCCTATGATTGACCGGCGTCTCTCAGGGCTCTATACTAGTGTGTTGTATTTTCTGTTTTCTGTTATTGCGGGGAAAGTTTTGGCTGAAAATAGCAGATCGACAAACTCACACGTGTTGTGAGCTTGTCGATCTCTTTTTATTGGTGAGACATACAGTAGGTGGTACAGGGAAAAGAGGGTTAGTTATCATTGTTAACGTATCACCGTGATTCTTTTTTACTTGTATGGGACATACTGTAACAAAACACAGACAGGACTGAACGTGACCAAGAAAAACAACGAAAAAGGAAAACAAAAACTCTTATTTAAAGAAAGTAGATGAATAAATAACCAGATACAATGGGCATAGTTTACATCAGAGTATCTGAGGTGCTCACCTCAGAGAAGGAAGTATTTCTTTAGGATCAGTCTGGGTCAAGGGATGTGAGGGTGTTTATGAATGTGATTAGCGGTTGCCATCTATCATAAAAATTGGCAATTGAGCCTCTTAGAGAGTACTTTACCTTTTCAGATTACAGAAATGACATTAAGTCCATGAGCCAGGAGGTGGTGGATGGTGGGCTTTTTTTCTTTTTTAAAGAAATGTGAGTATACTTCTTACACCACTACCCAAAATCAGCGTGGAGATGCTTTTTTTATGTTTTAATGTATGTTTTTTTCAGTTGGTCATATACAGTATACGCAAAGAACATGGCAATAAAAGAAAGAAACATGCACACACATTTGTGGTTCTCAAACGTTTTCATTTCAATGACCTCCATGACTCTGCGAGCATAAAATGATTCCATTTTGTACACTCCCAGAGTTAAAGACCAAGTCCATTTGCAACCCCTCTCAACAAACCCTGAGGGTCCCTGGACTCTGAGAACCACCGAGACACACACACACACACACACACACACACACACACACACACACACACACACACACGCGCACACGCACACACACACACACACACACACACACACAGGCAAAACTAAATACATGAGCAGTCGCACAGAAACAAACAACACAAAACAACACACAGGCACGCGCCCCCGTGCTCGTGGTAATATGGCACTGACAAACGCATGTGGCCACTGCGTGAGCCCTGTGAGGAAATTCCTTCTAGGGCATGTTAATAATCCAGATGCTTTTGCATATCGTCTCCGTCGGGTGGAAACCTTGTACGTCCAAAAACTGTTACTTTTGCAGGATTCAAATTCAAAAGTAGCAAAAGTAGCAGATCCTACAAGCTCAAAACGCGGCGCGAAGCGACGCGTTTTGAGCTTGTGGATCTGCTACTTTTGATGGTCTGCGTGGTCAAGTATGGTTGAGTCAGGCGTTAATTTATGAAAAAACACAAACAGTTAGAACATGGAGATAAGAGGTTTCTGCCCAACAGCGACGGTATAAACAAGCCTCCTTCACGTTCGCGGGGGCGGAAATTCGATTTTGTAATAATGCGGCTCAACGCAGACGATACAGCGCTGTGTTTATCTGTTCCGGCCTATCTGTGTGGAGCCGGATGGTCGAGTGGCCACTCTCTGTTTACCTGCACGATAAGAGAGACGTTTTTTTCTCCCCTGTTTGACTAGCAGGACTCTGCAGCAGTCAACAACACCACTGCATGGAGCGGCGTTGCCAGATTTCGCGAGAGAAATAAGCTACCTGAGGTCTATGAAAACGAGCCCAAAAGAAGCGACTGTAAAATAGGCCACATGGACACTTTGAACCTACAGTATATATACATCAGCTATTTGAAAATAGCCGATCTATAAGAAGATCTTGTAGAGATCTGAAAAATAATGTTTTTGAAACGTTTTTAAATACACAAATCTTGTATCCCCCCATGTAAGATTTGTGTCTTTAAAATGTTTCAAAAACATAATCTCTGGGACAAAATATTTTCAGATCTGTGGCCAAGTGCATGTTAATTTGAGGGGTTCCTTGACATAAAAAAGTTTGAGAACCAATGATTTAAACAACGTTTAGGAAAGTAGCCCAATTCAGCAACTATACACTTTAGAAACAAGGCCAAAAAACCGCAACCACCAATATTTACAAGCAACTTTGGAGAAAAACAAGCCTTAAAGTCACATTTAATAAGCAGACTTGGCTCCACATCACAAGCATGAAAAAGTTTACTTCATGTTGTTGTTCATGGTCATGGCTGTACATCAGTGTTAGAGGTTATGGGGTTAGAGGTATATATTCAAAGATTAGTCGCAAGTTTTCAAGATTTTTCAAAAATAGCAGATACAAGCTCATAGCGCGTCACTTCGTGCCGCGCTATGAGCTTGTATCTGCTATTTTTTAACAGCCAAAGTATAATGGTTAAAGTGGTTAAAATCTAAAATGACACAGATGCTTTCCAGGTGTTAATGGATTAAAACTACATGTTGACAACAGAGTGGTAAAGTTTGCACACGGTACTCGTATCCTCAGTATTCATTCCACTCTGAGAGCGTTCAAACGTAACCAAATGGACCCGTACATTCTGTACACTCTCAGGGCCAGAAGTGCCAAAACACGGAAGTGAGTTCACAATAGATTCCAATGCCAAATTCCCGGTACTTTCTTTTTTTCCTCTTCTCTTTTTTCTTTTACTGTAGGGTTTTTAGATTTATGCGGATAATAATCCCTGCGGTTAACATGAGCCCAAGAGAGTTTGGAAGTTTTGTTCTAACTACATAAATTATGGCAGTTAACATTAATTGCATGTGCGGTTCACAAAAAAATCGTAAAAGCCTTGTCGAACAAAACCCGTTATGCAACATCATAAGCCTTTGTTTGCTACAGAGCTTATCGTCTCTGTCGAGTGGAAACCTCATAACCTCCAAAAAACTCGTACTTTTCGGGATTCAAATAAAAAAATAGCAAAAGTAGATCTACAAGCACACCATTCAAAGTAGTATAGGGGGCGACAGAAAAGAACATGGTGGCCGCCCGCGCCCATTGAGTTTAATGGAGAAGTGGCACCCTGTTTATATTCGGTCCCTCAAGCTATAAACTGTTATTATAATCGTCTCTGTCGGGTGGAAACCTCATATGTCCAAAACTGAATACTTTTAAGGATTCAAATTCAAAAATAGCAAAAGTACAAGCCGTGGATCTGCTATGTATACGTTTGCGTGACTGTAGTAGGTTACAATCAGGCAGGGCGCTAATTTACACAAAAAAAACACACACAAAAAGTTCAAATATGGAGATAAGAGGTTTCTGCCCGACAGCAACGTTATTTTCCTTGCTTTATCCAAAAGCCAATGCAAAGAAGGAGGGGGGGGGGGGAGAGAGGGGGGGGATCCCTTTGGAAAGCTGCGGTGGGAACGCATGGCGGCGGTCACTCCCTCGTTGGCCAACAAAAAGACCTCATCTCTGGGTTTTTCTATAACCAGGCCTATTGCCAAATAAGCTCTGCCCGCAAAAACTCTTGTTGCTTTACATCTGCGAGCAATGAAAGTGGGCCAAGCCCCCTCACCACCAGTGTCCTGTCCCATGCCTAGGGGTTGCATGGGCGATATACCACTTCAAAAATCCATACCGCGATTGTTTTCTAACTTTTGCCTCGATCAAGCCTCGATTCTATCCGGGAAACGCACCTCTGTCATTTTAGAATGTCTTTGGCTGTTCAAAAATAGCAGATATACAAGCTCATAGCGCGGCACCGAGTGCCGCGCTATGAGCTTGTAGATCTGCTATTTTTTGAAAAATCGTGGACATTTTGTGCAAATCTTCGAATATATATTTTTTTAAAGGAAACTCAAATCTTTGCTTCTGGCGGTCTCTGGAACAAAAATATTGTAAAACATATTTTACAAATGAGCTTGTATATCTGCTATTTTTTAATATAGCCAAAGAAATCTAAAATGACAGATGCGTTCCCGGATTGAATGGGTTAATAAGATTAATGAATATATTTTTTTTTTAATTTTTTTTTTTTTTTTAAATAGCATATCTATTCTTTTTCTCCATTCATTGATATATAAGAAATAAAATAAATTGATACAAAAAAAAATATATATATATATATATATCTCTCTGCTTCTCGGTAATTGGTTCTATGGGTTTGGATGTCGTCGCTGTCTGGCAGAAACCTCTTATCTCCATTTCTCACGTAAGTTGTTGTGTTTTTTTTTTGCATAAATTAACGCCCTATTGATCATTCTGCGACAGCGTCACACAAAAGCATCAAAAGTAGCAGATCCGCGAGCTTGAAGCGCAGCGCTCGTAGATCTGCTACTTTTGATGTTTTTGAATTTGAATCCTGAAACGTAACAGTTTTGGACATGTGAGGTTTCCATCCGACAGAGACGATTATATTTTGGATTAATTACCCTGCTCTAGTCCTGACTGCTCAGGACATCATAGCCGACCTCATGCACAGATAGGGCTGGGTAATATATCCATACATCCTGATATGAGACTAGATATCATCTGGGATTTTTGGGATATCATATTAGTGTTGTTGTCTTGTCTGGTGTTGAATCACTCAAGCTAGTGATTCAGTGTTGGTTACGAAAATAGCCGATCTAAATGAAACGCGAAACGTTGTGAGCTTGTGTAGATCGTCGTGAGCTTGTGTATTATGTGGTTAAGTAGAGCATTGGTTCTCAAAGTGGGGTCCGGGGACCCCCCAAGGGTCCTTGGGGGGGATTCCGGGGGGTCCCCAGCAAAATGTGTTATTACAGCATCACAATCATGTTAACCACTTTATCCATTTATACATTGGTTATAAAAAAAAAGCAGATATACAGCTGCTATTTTTGATTATTTTTTTACCCATTTTTTTAAGGGTTAAATAATCTGTTGAATATTTTTTTTTATGTTAAATAATTTGCACATTCTTAACATAAATCTTCTCTTCTGGGGGTCCTTGACACAAAACATTTTCAGATGGGGATCTGCGGCCAAATATATGTACATGTGGGGGTTCTTGGCAGGAAAAAGTTGGAGAACTACTGAAGTACAGTACTCAAGTAAATAGAAGGTATTACTTTTCACCACTGATAGAGATGGATGTGAGGCTTTATGTATGGGGACAGAATGTGGTTCTGTTTTGTTGCGTTTGTGTGAGGCCTCGCATACAACAAGATGAGAACATACATGTTCTGTCCGCCTATATGCACACACACACACACACACACACACACACACACACACACACACACACACACACACACACACACACACACACACACACACACACACACACACACACACACACACACACACACACACACACACACACACACACACACACACACACAGCGAATAGTAACCACTTTCAAACTGCCGTCCCTAATTTGGACATGTGAAAATATATGCTAACAATCGGACTGCGCACGGGACTGTGTGTGTGTGTGTGTGTGTGTGTGTGTGTGTGTGTGTGTGTGTGTGTGTGTGTGTGTGTGTGTGTGTGCGTGCGTGCGTGCGTGCGTGCGTGCGTGCGTTCGTTCGTGTGTTAGGGATGGGACGATATGAAAATTACATGTCACGATTATTGTGGCAAAAATAATTGTGATTAACGATATTATCGTGATAATCAAAATATGCTTAAAACTTAAAATGCCACTTTTGTTTAACCACTTGAACCCCCAGCATCCCAATTCTGGGGGGAACATTCGCCAAAAATAGCTGATCTATGGCGTCACAACGAGTTGTGATTCAAGCTATACACCATGGAAACGAAAGCTAATTCATCCCAGTACAGGACAATTTCATGATAAATTAAAATCTCTGCGATACGATTATTGTGAGTGTTTTTTTATCGCGATAAACGATAATAACGAATGACGCGTGTGTGTGTGTGGGGGGGTGTGGACACCATGGAAACCAGGGGGGTCCCCAACAACAATAAGTAATCAACAAACTATAATATAAAAACTGGTCAAACATTGGCCAAATTGTCAAATAATATAAAGATGCAAACATTTTGAAAATAGCCCATCTACAAGCTCACAACGCCTCGCAACCATTTTCACAATATTTATCTGTGGAACCGAGTCAAACAAAATGTAATGCCCCAACTCCTACATTCCAAGTGCTTATCAGGGTGGGAGGTCCCCAGTGCGAATATGATTATTGTGGGGCTCCCCAATTCAAATATGAGTATTTTGGGGGGTCACTGCCTGAAAAGGTTGAGAACCACTGAGATATTTTCTTGTTACAATAAGTGTTAAATAGCTCTATAGTCCAATAGCAATCATTTCTATAGAGTGTTTGTTCAGTAACAGGATTCTCCCGGTCTCTCCAGCTCTTTCATAAACATAAAATACATGTAAGGGTCGGGATACCAATATTATCCAGTCAGGAACAAATGTAAGTGATGCATGGGGCAAAAAGGAAACATATAAAATACAGGAACATTATAAAATTGAAGCAGATAATGATCAATTCATTTGTCAGGTTCTCACTCCTGATTGGATCAAATTAGTATCCCTACCTGAAAATGTATTTTCTGTATGATGTGTTTTCTGTGTGCAGAGAATGACTCAGAGAATGTACAATATAAAGAATACCTCGGAGAAACTACAAGTGTAACCAAATGGACCTGTGAGGGACATAGGATTTTACTCTCTCTCTCTCCCTCCCTCTCTCCACACACACACACACACACACACACACACACACACACACACACACACACACACACACACACACACACACACACACACACACACACACACACACACACACACACACACACACACACACACACACACACACACACACACTTGACGGTTAGGTAAACAGAGGCGAGCGGAAGCCAGGGAACACTCTATCAGCAGCTTATCTGTACCACTGTTGACTGGACCAGACCTTATCAGCTACATGAACTCCACATGCTCGCATAAACATGCTGTG
>NC_139949.1:45533090-45535590 GCF_963454915.1 Gymnoscopelus microlampas | reverse complement strand
GTGACCCGCCCCGCCCCGCGACGGAACCCAACCCGCCTCAACCCGCCCCGCGAACCCATATATAAATCTATGGCTCAACCCGCCCCGCGACACGCACTTTCTGTAAAATCATGAAGGTTAAATAATCTTCAAGTAAACACCCCAAGTGTATTCAAACTGTTTTATTGTTATTATTCTTATTCTTATGAGGAATTAAGACAAAACAAGAGCATGTGACTTTTTTTTTTTTTGCGTGTGAGAGCGGCTGTCCGGCTGACCCGCTTACCCGCAGCCCGCATAATTGCCTCTGAAATCCTGACTCGACCCACCCGCGCCGCAGGTTGACCCGCGGGTCCCGTGGGTTACGGGTCGACCCGCTCATCACTACAGGCTACCTAGTATCCCAATTACCCAACTAGAAAACTGCTAAAGCTATATGATGCATACTATGAATGAATGATTCATTCACCTTTGACGATCAATATAACATTAAGAAATGGAGTGAAAGAGTTGCTCATTTAGACTGTGGCCATATTAATATTTCAGTGAGTCCAGTTTTGACGTCAAAATGTTCATGCAAATAAGCAGTTGTTGTGCTAGTTACGTTTTGGATTTCATTTAGTTTAACACCCTACAGAATAGATCAGCAGGTTCACACACAGTTTGCCAATGTTTTATCATTAAATATAACAGTGTTAGGGAATTTCTATACTGTAGTGTACGGTGATATGCAAGATTCATAATATACACGGTGGATGTATGTTATTTGAGTAAAGACATAAAGATATGTTTATTAGACAGATGGACACAGACTAGTAGATTGCGTCATCACCGTCTGCTTGAAATGCTATATTAAGATGAATGCAACATGATCACAAATATGATATCTAGTAGGGTCACAATGACCAGCCAAGGACACTTAGAGCAGTGGTTTTCAACCCTTTTCATATCAAGGTCCATTATTTATTCGTCATTTGAGCCACGGACCACCATTTGATGAGATTTAGACTCTCAGAACCAAGACGTAGAATATTTTGTTATTGTTGGATAACATTTTGTCCACAATTCCATGATGTATTGATGTGTTGCCATAGGAGAGTTAACAGGCAAACGTTGAACAAAATAACAACTCTTCAATTAAGTAATGCAGATGTTTAACAATAATTTAACTCTTAAGAGCGTACACATTTTACACTCTCAAGAGTTAAAGATCAATAATACGGGTCCATTTAGTTACCAACTCTCCATCATTTAGCTGGGGACCACCTGGAACCCCCTCAAGGACCACTGGTGGTCCCCGGACCACTGGTTGAGAACCACTGGTCTAAAGGTCTGTGATTCAAATAGAGATGAGAGGACAGACTGGACATATTAGGATTGCAACATGACTTCTGATGCAGGATGCTCATATTGAAACACTTTGTGAGTGGTATGTAAGAATACATTTGAGTATGTCTGCTTGATAGGGAGGGTAAATAAGCAGAGTAGACCTAGTTGTAAACTGTACTTCATGCTGAATAAATAGCAAACATGCAGACCGGTCTGCCATCATTGCTTAGTAAAATAAATGCTTCACTTTTCGCTCATACATGGCCTGTAGTACCTCTGCATAACCCTAGGGGTTCACATACCCCCTTTTGAGAAACACTGGATTAGTGATTAACCCATTAGGACCTGAGGTCGATTCTACAAATGCCTTCTAAACCGGTAGTTATCTCAATAAAAGGGAGGCTAAACACAAGCTCCGGTTATATACCGGCAGAACACCCCTGCCATTTTGCACCGAGTGTGACATTGGACAGGTCGCTCACGTTTCGCCGACACCATGAGTTACTGCGCAAGAAGCTAACATGTGGCATTGACTAGTTGGGTCAGGCTGGGGTGCCGGCACAAGAACTTTGCGTACGGCAGCCCTGGCCCTTGTTTACTCGACTAGCGAGTACTGCGCTCCGGTATGGAATCGCAGTGCTCCTACTCGCCTCATTGATAAGCCCATCAGCGAAGCCCTGCGCATTGTGACAGGATGCCTGCGTTCCACTCCTGTGGACAATCTCCCCATCCTTGCATGCATCCAGCCCGCTGGGCTTCCCCGCAAAGGAGCCATGGAGCCAAACCGCCTGCTCCATGAAAAAGCTTGCCGTAACGACTGAGCCTCCCCGGCGCCTCAAGTCGAGACACCCATTTGTGCCATGCCGCACGGGAACCCCTGCAGCAATGCAGTGAATATAACATCAGTGTGGCAAGATGGGCGGATGACTTTTGGAGCATGGAGTGGGAGGTAAACTCCTCTAGACTCCATGACTTCATCCCCGTCGGTTTTACCCCTACTGGGATGGACCTGCCTAGACTGGCATGGATGAGGCTTAATCCCCGCCGGACCGGTGTCGGGCGTTTCCGCTCATCCAGGCTTGACTCCTAGTGCGACTTGTGAGTGTGGTGCAGAGGAACAGACGGCAGACCATGTCATTCTGGAATGCCCGATGTATCGGGCTCCCAATGGGATGCATGGCCTGCTTTCTGT
>NC_139949.1:45474992-45527890 GCF_963454915.1 Gymnoscopelus microlampas | reverse complement strand
CGTTCATTTCCTCCGCATGTGCTCTACTTCTGTCTGTCTGTCTGTCTCTCTGTCTGTCTGTCTGTCTGCCTGTCTGTCTCTCTGTCTGTCTCTCTATCCTGAGCCCACCCCCCAGACCCCACCCCCACGTGGCTCGTTAGCTGTGGAGCAGCATTCAGCTTCATTTGGTTAGCAGCCTCATATCTCTCTCTCTCTCTCTCTCTCTCTCTCTCTCTCTCTCTCTACATCTCTCCTCTCTTCTCTCTCTCTCATCTCTCTCCTCTCCTCTCCTCTCTCTCTCTCTCTCTCTCTCTTCCTCTCTCTCTCTCTCTCTCTCTCTCTCTCTCTATCTCTCTCTCTCTCTCTCTCTCTCTCTCTCTCTCTCTCTCTCTCTCACTCCTCATCCTCTCTCTCTCTCTCTCTCTCTCTCTCTCTCTCTCTCTCTGGTTAGCTCATCTCATCTCCAGGCAGTCACAGTTTTGCAGGCAGCTAATTATAGGCTGTGCTGAGCAGCGCAGGGGCTCCGGATGTGACAGCATGCTGTGTGTGTGTGTGTGTGTGTGTGTGTGTGTGTTTTCTGCACACAGTTCATATTATGTGCCCTGTATGTGCTTATCTAATGCGTGTGTGTGTGTGTGTGTGTGTGTGTGTGTGTGTGTGTGCGTCTGTTTATGCATGTGCGCTTTTGTCTGTGCGTTTCCTATATACAGTACCTTTCCTGCATGTGTGTGTGTATGTGCGCGTGTGTGTGTGTGTGTGTGTGTGTGTGTGTGTGTGTGTGTGTAGTGTGTGTGTGTTTCTGTACATGTATGATAAGAATATGTTGTCTGCATGTGCACGTTTGTTAGCGAGCGTGTGTGTGTAGTGTGTGTGTGTGTGTGTGTGTGTGTGTGTGTGTGTGTTGTGTGTGTGTGTGTGTGTGTGTGTGTGTGTGTGTGTGTGTGTGTGTGTGCGTGAGCCAGCAGCAGGATATCCAATCCCAGCCCCTCCCACACTGTACTGCAGCTCTGACTCATGCTGTATGAAGACACACACACACACACACACACACACACTACACACAACACAACACACACACACACACACACACACACACACTACACAAACAATCAGTTCAGCATTGACATTCACAAGACACACACACAGGTGAACACACAGGTGCATAAATCACACACACATTGCACAAAGCTTGTAGCTCCGCTTTGTAGATTGGCTATTTGATATACTAAGTACATTTACTCAATTACAACAAATCACAACAAGTTGTCTCAAGACACCTTTACATGTAGAGCTGACACTCCACATAGTTTTTTCTTACCCCATTTGAGACCTGAAGCCGATTCTACATGTCTCCTAAATCGCAACAGTTTTCTGAAAAACGTATGTTTCTATATCAGTGGTTTTCATGTCAAGGACCCCCAAAATGATATGTATTTGGCCGCGGACCTCCATCAAAATATTTTGTTCCAGGGACCCCACCAGAAGCAACGATTTGAGTTAAAAATGTTCGCTTTAAAAATATATATAATCAAAAGATTTGCACACATTTTTCACGATTTTTCAAAAATAGCAGATCTACAAGGCTCGTAGCGCGGCACTCGGTGTCCGCGCTATGAGCTTGTAGATCTGCTATTTTTGAATAGCCCAAAGTGTAAAATAATGCTTTTTAGCTCAAATCTAAAAATGACACAGTTCCAGGTCTTAATGGGTTAAATTAACGCCCTACTTGATCATACACTACAGCGTCACACAAAAGCATCAAAAGTAGCAGATCTACAAGCTCGAAACGCGGCGCGAGAGCGATCTGGCAGAACTTGGCGATCTGCCTACTTTTGCTATTTTTGAATTTGAATCCTGAAAAGTAACGGCTTTGTACAAAATACAAGTAGTAACAATAACAACATTAATACATATAATAGTATAAGATAGTGTATAATGATATAATATACAGTAATATAGTATAACAATGTTAGATAGTATATGATAATGGTATAACATAAGATCATAACATCTGTTATTTTTACTTCTTTTGTTGTATGCATCCTAATGTCATTGTATACTTGTGTTTCCTTTACTTGATGTTCTGTGTAAAGCACATTGAATTGCCTTGTTGTTGAAATGTGCTATATCAAATAAAATTGCCTTGCCTTGCCTTGCCTTCTAAGGCAGTGGTTCTCAAACTTTTTCATGTCAAGGACCCCCAAATGGCCACTTATTAGCCCACGGACCCCCATTTGAAAATATACATTTTAAGGACCCCCAGTTTGACATGCATTAGGGCTACGGACCCCCATTTAATAGCATTTATATCTCTGGGACTCCCAATTCATATTGTAAAATCGATGTTAATCTAACTCTGAGAGTGTACAAATGGAACCAAATGGACCCGTTAGGGTCCATTTGGTTCCATTTGTACAATCTCCAGAGTTACAGACCCATAAGGGTCCATTTGGTTCCTGTCTATCATTTAGCTGGGGACCCCCGTGGAACCCCCTCAAGTACCCCCTGGGGGTCCCCGGACCCCACTTTGAGAACCAATGTTCTAAGGTGCTTAGGGCCAGGTACAATAACTTACAGTAGGTAATTCCCGGGTCATTCGACTTTTTGTCTTGAAGACATGCTTTAAGTTTAGATAGCTGATTAGTTTCATTTGGTTTCATCGATAGATATAATTGAATATCATCCCGCGTAACAATAAAAATGTATGGAGTGTTTCCTAATGATGTACTCAAGTACTGTTTTGTTTTGTTTGTCTCGTTTTCTTTTGAGCAGTTTTGTGTTTTTATTTCTTTATTTGCACTACTGCTCCCCTTGGAAATTTGTATATATATTTTTTTTTTCTCTTTTTGTATTGTTCTTAATGAACTTTTAAATGCAGTTGTTTTCAATGAGCTCTCCCATGAAGGAAAGGATTCCAAATAAGCCATCCGGCTCCTCGCACAGCAACTGTCTTTCAATATGTATTGTGTCTATATTTGTATAACAATGTGCTAAATAAACTAAACTACTGTACTTCAGTACAATTTTGAGGTACTTTTACTTTACTTCAATATTTAAATTGTTTGATGCGGCACAAAGTGACGCGCCGTGAGCTGGTAGTTCTACTATTTTTGAACATTTGTGAAAAATATCGAAAATGTTTGAACATTTTTGAATAATTTTAAACAATTCTTTACATAAACTTCGGTGGGTCCCTGGCACAAAACATTTTCAGATGGGGGTCCGCGACCAAATACATTTTGGGGGTCCTTGACACGAAAAAGTTTGGGAACTATACTGCTACTGTTCTTACAGTGTAGAAACTAAAGAGCATGAGCTTAGCATTTAACCACATGGACCCCATAGGGTCCCTATTCTGGGTGTGTCATAATAGGCTTGCAGATCTGGCTGTTTATAAGATAGCTGATCTACAAGCCGATATACAAACTCACAAGGCGCAGAGGAGAGGAGAGGAGGACCGATCACCTTCTGGTGATGGAACTGAGATGAAAGAGAATGGGGCGGCAGCAGAGAGAGAGAGAGACAGAGAGAGAGAGAGAGAGAGAGAGAGAGAGAGAGAAAGAGAGAGAGAGAGAGAGAGGGAGAGAGAGAGAGGGAGAGAGAGAGAGAGAGAGAGGCCATTCATGGGGATTTCTCAATGAATGAAGCAATTCATTCAGTCATTCATAGATGAGACACGCGAGTGCGCATGTGTACTGTACACGCACACATGCGCACATCCACACACACAAACACAGGCACACGCACACACATGCAGACAGTAGCAACACCCTTATGTAAACGATGACATCAGCAGCCAGTGTATCTTTCCCACTGTTTCACTGCCGCAGGAAGTCACACTCTCTCTCTCTCTCTCTCTCTCTCTCTCTCTCTCTCTCTCTCTCTCTCTCTCTCTCTCTCTCTCTCTCTCTCTCTCTCTCTCTCTCTCTCTCTCTCTCTCTCTCTCTCTCTCTCTCTCTCTCTCTCTCTCTCTCTCTCTCTCTCTCTCTCTCTCTCTCTCTCTCTCTCTCTCTCTCTTTTATCTCTGTGTCCTGCCTCCATCTCTGTCCTCTTTTCTCTTCCTCATGTCTCTCCCCTCCCCCCTCCCCCCTCCCACCCCACAGCACCGCGTCAGGGGGGCGCCGTTCATTCATGCATTCAGCCAATCAGCTGAGAGAGAGGCTGAGAGAGAGACTGAGAGAGAGAGAGAGAGAGGCGGATGAACGGGTCACCTGTATTACATCACCCATGTGGACGCGGAGGGAAATGTGCACTCGACGCGCGGCGGTGTCGCGCGTGGAAAAACAGCAGACCTACAAGCTCACAGCGCTGTGGCTGGACGGAGAGGAGAGGACAGGTAGATCTGTTGTGTTCTCCATGCCAACGACAGACAGCGGCGTGCGGCGGAGCATATAAATTGTGCTTTAACAGCTGAAAGAAAATGTAGCACAACCCCCCTCCACACACCCCCACCTTCTCTCCCTCTCCCTCTCCTCCTCCATCCTTCTCCCCATCCCCCTGTCCTCCCCCCCCCTCCCCCCTCCCCCCTCCTGACGGTATGAGTCACAGGCCGGGCCGGTTCCCTTGATGCAATGCGGAAACGTCTTGTGACGTAGCCGCACCCCCCCCCCCCCCCACCCCCCCTACATTGATCTCCCCCTCCCCCTCCTCCCTTCCTACGGCCTCCTCGACGTCACCGCTGTCGAAGGACTCTCTCCATTCACAAAACACAGAGAGAGAGAGAGAGAGAGAGAGAGAGAGAGAGACAGAGAGAGAGAGACAGAGAGAGTGAGAGAGAGAGAGAGAGAGAGAGAGAGAGAGAGAGAGAGAGAGAGAGAGAGAGAGAGAGAGAGAGAGACAGAGAGAGAGAGAGAGAGAGAGACAGAGAGAGAGACAGAGAGAGAGAGACAGAGAGAGAGACAGAGAGAGACAGAGAGAGAGAGAGAGAGAGAGAGAGACAGAGAGAGAGAGAGAGAGAGAGAGAGAGAGAGAGAGAGAGAAGGAAAATGGTCCAGCACTAGTGGTGGGAAAAAAAAGGTTCATTTCAGTGAACGAACGATTTCGTTCACGTTCTCGTTCAGCAGGGCTATTTTCTAGCGTTCAAAATTGACTCGAGTAAAAGTACAAAAGTATTGGCATCTATACGAACCAAAAGTAAAAGTGCTAACATATTTGAAAATAGCCGATCTACAAGGCACTTCTAAATAGAAAATAAAATAGAAAATAGTCTCTAAATAAAATCTAAATAGAAAATAGCCTATAGGTATAAAATAGGGGCTAACGTGGTTAATGTATGTTTTATAATGTGTGTAAAACACCATGGCGGGAGCGGTTTTTAACGTCGCGCGTGAACGTAACAGTTTCAGAAAGTGAACGAGCTCGTTCACGGCAAATGAACCAGTTCTTTTGAACGAATCGATCATGAACGACACATCACTATGACCAGCACTGAGCAGCAGCAGACTACAGTCTGACTGTCAGTGTAGAATAGTTTCCATATTCAACCTCAGCAGCCAGGATGCATAATATGATATATTATTATGCATCCTATAGATAGAGAGATTGATAGATTCAGTTGTCATAATGGCTGTACTGAACCACAGAGAGAATAAATAAAAACTATAGGGGTAAAGACATCATGATGAAAGAGTAAACAGGTAGGTAAGGCACAGGGATTAGAGAATACAATAGAATAGAATAGTATGCTGAAGATTCAAGAATCCTGAATGTTAATGTAACTCAGAGACGGTACAAATGCAACCAAATGGACCCTTGACAGTTGTATATAAAATGTCAGGCAGAAGACTCCATCACAGACACTTAACCCTGATTGGTCATCTCTCTCTCTCTCTCTCTCTCTCTCTCTCTCTCTCTCTCTCTCTCTCTCTCTCTCTCTGTCTCTCTGTGTGTGTGTGTGTGTGTGTGTGTCTCTCTCTCTCTCTCTCTCTCTCACACACACACACACACACACACACACACACACATACACTTCCTCCTTGCTTTATATAACAAACAGCAAGACCCAGAGCCCCCTAAGGCTTCCTGTGTCCTACACACAGCCAGCAAATAAACACACACACACACACACACACACACACACACACACACACACACACACACACACACACACACACACACACACACACACACACAGATTGAAAGCCACAGACGGCCCAGGTTTAACAACAACACAGACAGAGTGGAGACAGGAGGAGGGCAGCGATTGGCTGGTGTGTGTGTGACATCACGGCAGGAGGAGGTCACAGTGACGGCCGAGGCGAGCAGAGATAAGCCCAGTGGTGGATGAAGTACTCACATTTTCTTTTTACCTAAGTAAAAGTATCAATACCGCAATGAAGAAATACTCTGTTACAAGAAAAAAGTCCCGTATGCAAAATGTACTTGAGTAAAAAGCATAAAAGTATTAGCATAAAAATGTTACTTATTGTACAGAAAGTACTCATAATGCACCCGTTTCGGAATGCAGAACGTCCCCATTTCACAAGTGTTGAAAATGTATTCAAACATTTTTGAAAATAGCAGATATACAAGCTCACGACGCGTCACAGACAGTGTTGATTTCGTCGACTAAAACTATGACAAAAAATGTTCGTCGACTACCTTTTTTCACTGACGAAAACTAAATTAAAACGAAATAAAAACTAAGCTGTGATGACTAAAACTAAGACTAAATATACTGACAATTTCGTCAACAAATAAAAAATAGACTAAAATGTTAGAGAGCCTAAGAGAGGTACTAGTGGAGAAGAGATCCAGTAGAACTAAAACATTTTATGTTTGGTTGCGCTCGGGTGTTGCGCTCTGAAAATAGCAGATCTACAAGCCCACAACGTGTCGCGCTGTGGGCTTGTAGATCGGCTATTTTCAGCATGCAGCCAAGTGTAAAATCAGCCATTACGACGCCATCAAAGCACCGCCAAAATACGTTTTAGTCGACTAAATCAACTGTAGATTTAGTCGACTATAATCTTATGATATTTAGTCGACTAAACTAGACCTAAACTAAAACATTTCAGATGACTAAAATATGACTAAAACTAAATGGAATTTTATTCAAAAGACTATGACTTAAACTGAATCAAAATGTGCAGTCAAAATCAACACTGGTCACAGACCCGTAATGTTCCCGTAAAAGGACCCAACACTGAGTGACACCAGTGACGTATACAGGGCCATGGGAACGAGGCAAGAAGCCACAGAAAAGCACCAAAACCATAAACAACACACACCATCATCATCATCATCTGTGGCTGTCGTCACGGGGCCTGACGGTTGTGCCTCCGTCAGCGCAGTAGGCTAGCACGCTGCACATACTTAAACCCATTGAGACCTGAAGCCGATTGTACATGTCTCCAAAATCTCAACAATATTCTGAAAAACGTATGTTTCTATATCAGTGGTGCTCAATCTTTTTCATGTCAAGGACCCCCAAAATTATATGTATTTGGCCGCCGACCCCCATCAAAATATTTTGTTCCAGGGACCCCCCAGAAGTAAAGATTTGAGTTAAAAATGTTCGCTTTAAAAATATATATATTCCAAGATTTGCACACATTTTCACGATTTTACAAAAATAGCAGATCTACAAGCTCGTAGCGTGGCACTCGGTGCCACGCTATGAGCTTGTATATCTGCTATTTTTGAATAGCCCAAAGTGTAAAATAATGCTTTTTAGCTCAAATCTAAAAATGACACAGTTCCAGGTCTTAATGGGTTAAGAAAGACCAGAGAAGGGGGCTCGCCTTTCATATGATAGACAAAATAAGAGAGTCCCGCACGTCATTGAGAGACTAGTCTCGCAAGCCTAGACCGTTGCCCCCCCCCCGCAATTTTCAAAATGCTTCACCGTCACACAGTCTGGAGGGAGCAACGGAAAAGCTCTGGAAATGATCCGCAGGTATAAAGCGGATGTGACGCCTTCTCCTCCTCCTCCCCCGGCTTTCCGTTTCGTCTTGACCCCCCATTAAGACCTGAGGCCGATTATACAAAATGTCTGTTTTTAGAATGTCTTCTAAAAACAGTTTTTTGAAAAAAACTCATGTTACTATGTCAGTGGTTCTCTAACTTTTTCATGTCAAGGACCCCAAAATGTAAATGTATTTGGCCAAGGACCCCCATCTCAAAATATTTTGTTCCAGGGACCCCCAGAAGCAAAGATTTGAGTTCCAAATGTTCGCTTGAAAATAAAAGTATTCAAAGATTTGCACTTTTAAAAATAAAAAAAAGGTTCCAAAATAGCAGATCTACAAGCATCGCAAGACGATGTTGCAGTATTAGCTGGCAACTATGGAACTGCAATTTTTGCTATACTTGTAGAATGCCAATTTCAAATAGCCGATGTATGTCGAGTTAAAGGGGTTAAACTGATTTTGTTGCTATGGTAACTCATTTTAGCTGGGGAACCCCTGGAACCCCCCCCCCCAACACCACGACAAGGACCCCGCTTTGAGAACGAGAGTGTTTTTTTTTTTTTTTTTTTAAGACCAAATGGAGGACATCCGGGAAGGAAAAGGTAGGGGAGAGGAAATGCGAGGAGAGGAGAGGAGGAGACAAGGAGGCAGAGGAGAGGAGAGGAGAGGAGAGGAGGAGCGAAGATAACACAGGAGAGGAGAGAGCATCACGGCTCTTTATGAATCACCACAACAAAGCTATGGGGGGGGGGGGGGGGGGGGTGATGTCATCAGTGAGTCAGAGGAAGAAGGAGAGGAGAGAGGGAGGAGGAGAGGAGAGACGTGTGTAAAGAGGTGTGGGGAGCAGTGGAATAAGAAGTACTCAGCAGTGGCGGAAGAAGTACTCACATTTTGTACTTAAGTAGAAGTACCAATATACTGTACCACAATGTAGAAACACAAATGAACGTCCGGTATAAAAAATGTACTTGAGTAACAGTACAAAAGTATTCGCATCAAAATATACTTAAGTACAAGTACTGAAAGTAAAAAGTACTCATTTTGCAGAACGTCCCATTTCACGAGTTTCCAAAATGTATAAAAATGCGCCGCTTTGCGACGTGTTGTCAGCTTGTAGATCGGCTATTTGTCAAATAGTCTAAGTACAGTATGCATATAGGGCTGAAGTGCATGTTTTGTAATAATAATGGAGAGAAAAAAGTAACTAATTACTAAAGTTGTCGAATAATTGTAGTGGGGCCTTTGACGGCTGGTGTAGCTGTCCAGGCACCTAGGTTCAATGTAGCCTGACAGCACGTCGCGGGTTCGAGTCCCGACGGCCTTTGCTGCATGTCACTCCCCATCTCTCTCTCCCAAATGTCTTGTCAGACTACTGTCCTATCAATAAAGGCATAAAGGCCCAAACAAAATAAATAAATATATGTATTTTTTAAATAAGATAGTGGAGTAGAAGTAAAAGCATTGAAAGTTGGAAACACTCCAGTAAAGTAAAACATCCTCAAAAGTGTACTTAAGTACAGTACTTGAGTAAATGTACTTAGTTACTTTCCACCACAGGATAACCGGCTGTGTGACCCATGGTAACAGGTAATACTGCTCTACGCTGATGACTCACCGCTGCTTAGCTGGCGCATGTGTGTGTGCATGCATACACACATATACACACACACACTCGCGCGCGCGCACACACACGCACACGTTTATAGTACTATACTTGTGAGGACATCAACGTTTTAGGACAGCAGTTTTATGAAAGTATAAATCGGGCATGACTTCCCTAAACCTAACTTCTAAATGCCCAATCCTAACACTAAACCCAAGCTGAATCTTTTTCTAATTGTAAACCAATGTCTAAAAATATTTTCTTAACCATCAAACATATTTTTTTCTTGCTAGGACCAGGACAATGGTCCTCACGTCTATTTCTCATATTCTGCTACTGTATACTTGTGGGGACATCACAAGTACACACACACACACACACACACACACACACACACACACACACACACACACACACACACACACACACACACACACACACACACACACACACACACACACACACACACACACACACACACACACAGACTAATAGTATGCCCACATACACAGTCACATAACCATTAGCATACAATTCACGTGTAAATAAACACTTACCCGGCGTAATACTGTATTCACGTGTTTGCATACATTAAAGTAAAGGGCTGTGTGCTCACACGCACACACACACACACACACACACACACACACACACACACACACACACACACACACACACACACACACACACACACACACACACACACACACACACACACACACACACACACACACACACGCACACACTCATAAACACAATCCCAGACATTGGAAGCATGTAAGATTAACCACGAACACAAACAAATGACAAAACATTTTTGACACATGTGCATGCATAGACACACACACACCCACGCACACCCCCCCCCACACACACACACACACACACACACACACACACACACACCACACACACAGTCACACACACACACACACACACACACACACACACATACACACACACACACACACAATGCACACATGCATACAAGAGGGTCACGATGACTCACACGTCGGAGATGACACCCCTACCCCCGGCCCCCAACAACAACACGACACACAACACACGAACGCGCGCACACACACACACACACACACACACACACACACACACACACACACGTGCGCGCGCTAACACGCACGCTAACACACACGCACACGCAGCAAAAGGACATGTCATTTGAATGCAGGCCACATCCTCTCCACATCCTTTGCGGGGGAAACCTCCCAGTCTCTCAAACTGGTGTTCAAACTGACTGCAGACGCAAAACACAACAGTTCCTCTTGTATTAACGCTGTTGTAAACCGTGTGTACACATGGCCCTGCATTTCCATCCCAGCAGTTATGCATACAGTGAATGAAGATATTTGATTTGAAAACAAAGATTTTTACCTGCTTGGGCTTGAACTCATGTGCTTATCATTCTCTTCCATAGCAGGGGACTTTGGCCTCTCCTCTGCTTCCATGTCTTTTTTCTCCTCCGAATCTCCATTCACAGGAACAGAGTCTAAAAATAATTTAAAAAAATAGACAGTGGTAGATTCAGAACTACGCTTTATATCAGTGGTTAAAAAAGTGGGGTCCTTGAGGGGATTCCAGGGGGTCCCCAGCTAAATGACTGTGATACTAGGATCCAAATTGACCTTTTAGTTATAATAATACTTATAGCACCACAATGGAAACAATACCCCAGGACCTTTTTTTTTGTGTTATCCTTTTAGCTTTAATGTCTTGTACTGTACAACGTGCTGTTTACATTTCTGACAAAAAAAAAGAAAAGGATTCAATCAATCTATCAATACCCAATGGACCCGGGTCCATGTGGTTCCATTGGTACGCTCTCAGAGTTATGGAGGTCAGCGGGCCCTAATGAATACTATAACTGGGGATTATTTAAATCATTGGTTCTCAAAGTGGGGTCCGGGGACCCCCAGGGGTACCTGAGGGGGTTCCAGGTGGTCCCCAGCTAAATGATAGATTAGGCACCAAATGGACCCTTATGGGTCTGTAACTCTGAGAGTGTACAAATGGAACCAAAAGGACCCGTTAGGGTCCATTTGGTTCCATTTGTACACTCTCAGAGTTACATTAAATTAAATTGACATAGATTTTACAATATAAATTGCGGTCCAAGTGATAGAAATACCATTAAATGGGGGTCCGTAGCCCTAATGCATGTCAAACTGGGGGTCCTTGAAATTAAAATGGTTGAGAATCACTGCTAGAGAGCCGTAAAAGCCTTCTCTTATCGGGGTCCCTGGCTTATCTTTTCAAATGGGGGTCCGCGGGGTAATAAGTGTAAATTTGGGGGTCCTTGACATGAAAAAGTTTGAGAACCACTGGTTTAAATGAAAAATGTGTGAGAAGCGCAACTTTGGATGAACCGGGTTTTTTTTTGGTGACACGTTACATAACACTCACAAGAAGCTTCCTATAACAGCTCCACAGAGCGTTGGTGAATGCCATTCCAATCCTCGGAGTCAGCTGTCACCATGCCTTTCATCTTTCTTCTCAATATATCATGACACTCATGAAGCCAATGAGTGAATAAATAATGATGTATACTGTATGTGTGTGTGTACTTTATGTATGTACTGTAGGCAGAACAAACATGAGGAAATTCTCATCCTACTACTCTGCCACCAAAATGTGGAATGACATCCTGACATCAGCCATTAAAGCAGGGGTCTTCAACAGGGGGTCCGGGACCCCTAGGGGGTCCTCAGGGTTACTACAAGGGGGGCCACCAAATCTTTGTGTGATATGATTTTTCTTTTTTACCTTAACCACTTGAACCCTAGCATCCCTTTTCTGAGGAGAACTTTAGCCAAATAAAGCAGATCTACAAGCTCACAGTGAGCTTGTAGATCTTTTGGCAAAGAGGTATAGGTGTAGAGGAAAAAAAGAGCAGACCAAGTAAACAAAAAAAGTATAATCTGAAACACAATTGTATACAATATTGAGGGGGTCCCTGCTTCATCGCTCTCTCAACTAGGGGGTCCTGTGTAAACATTGGTTTCTTTCAAAATTGGCCCGAAAAAAACATCTATCAGGACAGGAGACCAAAAGAGGAGGTAAATGTAAAATGGAAAGGAGGTGTCATTCACTGCCGTCGGTTTTCTTTCTTCTCCTTTGTACATACAGTGTTTTGTATTTGTTGATGACATGTATCATTGTGTTAATTGTTTATGTCATTTTGATTAATTGAATACAGTAGGACCACAATGGAAACCTTTTGTTTTATGTTATCCTTCTTTTAGCCTTAATATCTGACCACGTGCTGTTTACATTTCTGACTAATGAAGTGTTCAATCAATCAACCAATCAATCAATCAATGCATGTATGCATTCATGTACTGTTTTAATTGATTGATTGAATATTTTATTAGGCAAAAAAATGTAAAACAGCACAGTTACATTTAAAATACTTTGTCTAACAGGTCCGTTCATGAAAGTCCTTGCGGACTTGTTTCCAATGAGGGCCTTGGTATTCAATTCATAGACATATATAGTGGCACCACAGTTCGAATATCAAAACAAAAAAATATATATCACTATGTACAACAAAAAAATTAAAAAGGGGGGAAAAAATATGTACAAGAACAGGGGGGGGGGGGTCGGCTGTCTAACGGGAAAATGGTACTACCTCCTCTTTTGGCCTCCTGAAAGGTAATTTTTTTAGTATGCATACATGCTTGTCTGCTGGTCTGTCTGTTTGTACTTTGCCTATCTCAAACCAGACGAATCTGCCATTGCAAAAAAAAAAATGCCCTTGGTAGATTTGGTCTGGCACCGCTCAGTTGTGATTGGATTTCACTCCCTCCGAAGTAGTGAGGGACCAATCAGGGCTCAGTATGCAAATATGGGGCGGATTTATCATCAGAAGCATCTTTTTAATTCGCCCCTTGGAAATGCAGGTTCCACACAGAGATTCCAGACTAATGTCTACGCAGTGATATTAGTCTGGCCATGCCAGGCTAATAGGCTCTATGCACAGCAGCCATATTATCACTTCCTTCACAGGTGTTACCAATGATACTAATGAAGGCTCTGTTCCATTTAGTGTAGCACAGTGGTTTCCACGACCCCCACAACTCTGAGAGTGTACAAATGGAACCAAATGGACCCGTAAGGGTCCATTTGGTTCCATTTGTACACTCTCAGAGTTACACACCTGTAAGGGGCCATTTGGAAGCCCATGAGGGTCCCTGGACCCCAACTGTAGACCCACTGGTGTAACAGAGTGTTTCCAGTGAGCCAACATGCACAATATCAGCACCCTGACTCTGTTTGACCAGAATGGAACAGAGCCTTCATTAGTATCATTGGTAACACCTGTGAATGTCTTCATAATATGGCTGCTGTGAATAGAGCCTATCTCAACTGGGCAGGTGCATTGCAGCCACATATACCACGCTCCACCACAACAACGCTGCAAGCAGCACTTCCGCTAAACATCTGGCCCACTCCGAACGGGCACAACAACAACCCAACATTCAGTGATAGAAGCCGGTCCACAAGCTCACTGCGACGCAATAAACGTGTCGATCGACAAGGATATTTAGTGCAGAGCGAAAACAGGAAGGGGCCTAGACTAGCACAGAGCTTGGGGGGACTCCGGTCAACTAAGTATAGAGGGTTTACGTGGTTGACTATCACCACTAACCTTTCAACAGCCTCTGTAAACCTGAGGACCAGCATGGCCACATTTTCTGCAATTTTGACACCAAGATAGCAGTACAAGTGGATGCGGATGCACACACACACACGCACGCACGCACGCACACAAGTTTGCGGTCGTCTGACCACTTAACACAGCAGCCGGAAGGCATGTCAGAGCATGTTTATTTTAATGATCAATCAATCGATTGTGTTCCGGCTTGGATCAATGGGACTAACGTTCCTATTTCCAATTTATTGGTATCACAGTAAAAAAAAATATATAATTAAAAAAAAAGTTTTTGTGTTAAAAAAACGTTTGTTTTCTTTTTTTAATGTTATAGCCCTAATATCAATAAAATGTTATTGTTTTTTTGAGGGCCCGCTTTCAATATCCTCATTTGGCCAACCACTGGGCCCCAGCCCACACACACACACACCCACACACACGGTATAAGTTAGTAATTCCCGTCAAGTTCTCAAAGGAAATGTTGCATCATCTGACAGCAGAAGTGTGGCTGACAGGACAGTGACAGTTGTTGACACGGTGCAGGTATGAATATGAACCACACAGCTGATTAACAAGCAACACGTGACCACACACACCCTGCTATTTTTTAATATCCTAAGTGTAAAATATGGTTAAAGTGGTTCAAATGATTGTGCCGCTATAGCCTTGGATCAAGTCTATCATATAGACATATTTGGACCCTTACGGGTCCATTTGGTTCCATTTGTACACTCTCAGTTACACACCTGTAAGGGGCCATTTGGAAGCCCATGAGGGTCCCTGGACCCCAACTGTAGACCCACTGGTGTAGCAGAGTGTTTCCAGTGAGCCAACATGCACAATATCAGCACCCTGACTCTGTTTGAGCAGAATGGAACAGAGCCTTCATTAGTATCATTGGTAACACCTGTGAATGTCTTCATAATATGGCTGCTGTGAATTACAGCCTATTGTCACAGGACATGCGCCCGTAAAGTTCATATTTCTCCGAACAAGTACAAATGCAAACTATAAGGTGCTTACCCGGTAGCCCCGGATGTTAACTCGGAATTCGTAGTCTTTGTGTACTTCATTCGTCCATGTTTTTCAATAAATATGCGTTTTAATACCGTCTGTGCTTGAACCCCATTCCCGCCTCGTTTACTTCCTGTTTACATTGAGTGTAATACCGGCTTTCACCTAGTCTCGCGTTGCCAGACTGTTGCCTCCCACAGATAGGGTATTAAAAAAAAAAAAAAACGGGGGGGGGACATTAAAAGAAGTAACTAAATATATACTCTTTTCTAACCCTAACCCTCAATTCTGAGGTACTTGTACTTAAGCTAGAGTATTTCAAGTGTTTGATACTTTATACTTCTACTCCACTACATCAGAGGCAAATGTACTTTTTAGGTATAATAATAATAATAATAATAATAATAATAATATCTGGGATTTACACAGCGCTTTATAAAAAAAGTGAACAACTTGATTAGGAAAACTCCTAATCAAAAAAAGCAAAAGAATGTAGGTATGACATAGCCCCTAAAACTAACAGAATAACATTATTGTAGGATAAAGTTGTAGAAATAGGCTGCAAAACATCCAACAAAACATTGTAAAGTCAAGTCCTTCCTGATTAAGTAAGATTGGCAAACAATTAGTCAAATGTAATTCACAATTTGTTCAAGCTTCTATAAGCAAAGTGAAAAGGACAAATTACTCCTTTATGAGTGAATCATTTACAAACATGTCATGCCACGTCAAGACCACTAGAGGTCAGCATTTATCAGTAATTGCTTGAATTGTGACAGATCCGTTAGAAAAAGTGAGAAGCACTTCAATGAATATTTCTACATAATAAAGTAACTCTATACACATTGTGAGCTTTTGGTTCAGCTACATTGAACAGCTGAAATATAAAATAGGGCTTAATTGTTTTAAATTTATGTTTTGTAATAAAAATATAATTTGAAAAGCACCATAATAGGCTAAATCAAGTTTTCAAATATAGCTATAGTTATAGTAAAACGTACAATATTTGCCTCTGAGATGTAGTAGAATATAAGTTTAAATTATCAAAAAATATATATATATAATAATATATAGTATGTAGTAATATAAAGTATAACAAATGTACCTCAAAATTAGTACTTGTGTAAAATGTAGCTTAATTAATTGGTGGTGGAAATTAAGTCACAATGTGACACCGTGTGATGGCAATTATGACGTCATACATTCAACACAATCTCCTGTGCTCACATGACGTCAGACCCTGTTAACATGCTGTGCTGTGGTTCCCTCTTCAGCAAGATGTTTGTGTTTAATACCAAATCAATGAAACGTAAACTACATTTGCACATAAAAACACTGAACACAAATGTGTTCCCTCTAGCAGTGGTTCTCAAACTTTCCAGGTCTTGACCCCCAAAAAGAATCATACTTGAACTGAGAAGTTGAGGCGTACATTTTTTTTACACTTAGTTCCATAGATACATTTTGTGAAAATAGCAGATCTACAAGCTCACAACACCTTATTGTGAGCTTGTAGATCAGCTATTTTCACAATCCTTGCCTCTTTCTTATAATATTTGACAATTTGACCAATGTTTGATCTGTATAGTAGTAGTATAGTGTGTTGATTACTTTTGATGCAGCAATGGTCTTTTTCATTTACTTTCTTTCTCTTTTTGAGTGGTGCCAACCACTCCTATATCTGACTTTGTCTGTGTGTCCGGGTGTATGTCCAATAAACAGACATTGATGACAACATCAATACGGGGCTCATCAAAGGCACCACTCTCTTCACACAGGGTGTGATTGAATGACATGGCAGACAACACCTGTGCCTGCAACAGACTTTTTTTTTTTTTTTATAATTTTTATCCCTCGATTTTGCAACCCTTTTTTCACCCGGTGCCAATTTGCTAAGTGATCCTGGGCACTACACTCCCCCCACCAGCCTAGGGAGGCCAGGGCCAAGCTCATGCCTCCTTCAATGCATGAGAGCCAACTGACCTTCTTGTCACCTGACAGGGGGGAGTTTCCCTGGTTGGACGTAGCGCGTGGAAGGAACACGTTATTCCAACCAGTTCCCTTCCCCTCCATCAGGCGCCCCGGCTGACCAGGGGGAGGCAGTATAGTGACCAGGATTACTACATGTTTTTGTGAGGGTATTAACTACCCTAGGAGACACGGGGAGAACATGCAAACTCCACACAGAGTAGGCCCTTTCGCCAACCCCACCTAGGGTATGGGTGCTGATGACGCGGCGGAGAAGACACGCCCCCATCGCCCACAGCGTCCCCGGCGGGAATCGAACACAGGACCTTTTAGCTGTGAGGCGACAGCGCTACCGATTGCGCCACCGTGCCCCTCTGCAACAGACTTTTTATAAATGTGAGTTGAGACATTTTAATACTCGATTTCATGTTTTTGTTCCTTCTTTATTTGTATGTGTAGGTATTTAATTATGTAACCAACACCTCTCTCTCTCTCTCCCCCCATCTCTCCAGAAGACGGCCCAGCATGAACTCACAGGCTTAACAGACAGCAGATGGTAACGTTGACCAGGGGGTCTCACCTTTCAATGGGGCACATTAATCCACAGAGGGGTGTGTGGGACAACATTATGCGTGAATGCAAAAGATTAGATCTTCAGGATGTTTGGGGTTGAGATCAATGTATTATTGATTTATTGATTTATTTTACTTGGTTTTGCTAACAGCAGTGGTTCTCAAAGTGGGGTCTGAAGACCCCCATGGGGTCCTTTTTAATGGGTTCCAGGGGTTCCCCAGCTAAATTATTGACAGTTAGGAACCAATGGACCCTTACAGGTCTGTAACTGGAGCCCATTTTGGTGCCATTTGTAATGTAGGCCTACTCAGGGAGTTATGGGGGGCTTGATGGATACTAAACTGGGGGTCTTGGTTATTAAAAAGGTTTGAGAACCACTATAGCTTATAGGACCTAAGTTCTATCTTCCCTGCGACATCACAGCTCAAGAGTCAACAATGTTCCCCAGACGTTTTTAAGTCTTTTTAGACCGTGTCTTGAAATCTCCATTAGAAATTCTGGATTACAGACCCTTTCTTTTCGATGGTAATGTTGGCTACCATACATTTCTGTGCTTGTGCTAGTGAATCGCTTATGCGATGTTGCTTATTAGAGCTGGTAGGCCACCTAGCAATGGTAATACGAGAATAATCATTATGAAAATGAAAAGAATGGTTCAAGTACACGACCCCTCACTTTTGGTCATCTATATAAGTGTGTGTGTGTGTGTGTGTGTGTGTGTGTGTGTGTGTGTGTGTGTGTGTGTGTGTGTGTGTGTGTGTGTGTGTGTGTGTGTGTGTGTGTGTGTGTGTGTGTGTGTGTGTGTGTGTGTGTGTGTGTGTGTGTGTCACCAGCGTATCTTGGGAAGCACCCAACTGATTGACTTCAAGCACGTATCACCAAGGAAGTAATCTCCAGAAAACATTGATAGCCTAAATCCACAAATCCCATATGCAGAGTACCCTGATGTCATCAATATGATGTCATAGTTTTGACATCACTGACTGGCCTGGATTCTGTATTTGGGCATGTCTGACAGGAACTCCAAATTTGGGCATAAAAGGACAGACAGACAAGATAGACATATCCATACATGGGCATAAAAAGGACACAGACAGACGGACGGACGGGCACAACAGGTACACTTGTCAACAGGTAGCCTAGGTGCATGTATTCCCAACTTGTATCCTTCCCAAGTAGTCATAATTACAACTAGGTCTAGTTGTAAATGGATTTAATGTATTTTCTTTCCCATTTGAAATCCCCAAGACTAAAACTAAGCTGTCTCCCTCAATCGAGCCATGACACAGCAGTTTAAACCTCTGCCATGGATAAAGTAGACTACGCACATCACTTTAAAAGAAATCGATAAGAAAACAGCTCCTTCCTCTTATTTTGATGTCAGCTATATCTGCCTCCTTAAAAATGCAGATGATATCTTGATCAATATGACACAAAACCTGTCACACGATCTTCCTGTTTGGAGGGACAGTGGAAGTTCAACGGTGGCCAAACTGCTGAGGCAGTGCCATCCTGCAGTGTGAAGAGATGACACAACAGACACTCAGACAGTGGCGGACACGGTACTCAAACCCAGTGCTGGAGTCAAAGCATACTCCTGGTCAAATAATACTGTCAAATCTGTACTTGAGTTAAAGTACTGAGTAAAACAGTTTTCAAAAGTAGGCTACAAATTACAAACTACATTTTCTTTTTAGTCAATGCATCGCTGTATTGAAATTTAAAAAGAGAAAAAGTTAAAATCTACAAACTCACAAGTCATAACACATCATGGCGAGTTGTGAGCTTGTAGATTGACTTTTTGCCACTATTTGAAATGTAGAGGAGTCAAAAGTACAATATCTGTCTTTGAAATGTAGTGGAGTGAAAGTTGTAAGCTTCCAAAAAAAAAAAAAAACTCAAGTAAAGTACAAATACTAAACAAAATTGCCCAAAGCACAGTACTTAAGTAAATGTACTTTGTTATTGTCCACCACTGTCCACCACTGAAAACAGGCAGGGTTGTTGACATAGTAGTGTCTCGCTGGAAATCTGGAGTTTCCACACACTACAACTTAACCTCTGGTCGATATTTATTTTTATTTTCAAAGATTTCAACATTTTCAAACTTTTCCAAAACAGCAAGCAGATTTACAAGCTCACAACGCAATGCAGTGCGACGAGTTGTGAGTTTGTACATCGGCTATCTTCGATATGGTCGTACAACGAAGATACTGTATAGAGCTTCACCACTTAAACCCCATATGGTTGAGTTCCTCAGGGCTCTACACTAGTGTATTTTCAGTTTTCTGTTATTGTGGGGAAAGCTTTCGCAGAAAATAGTCGATCGACAAGCTCACAACGTGTCACAGTTGTGAGCTTGTCGATCTGCTATTTTCTGCGAAAGCTTTCCCCACAATAAGGATGCTGGGGTTTAACAGTTAATCCTAAACATGTTCTAGCTTTGAGGTAAGCAAGAACCTTTATAGAATAATAATACAATATAATAAATGAGTCTACTTTTCTGCAGGTTGAAGGTAAACATCATAAAAAGAATAACTTTAATATTTCATTATTACATCAATAGTGGGGAAAAAAGCACTGCTTTCTATGAATTAACTCCTTTGTTCTTTACAGGGCAGGGTTTCCAAAAAGCATCTGACAATTAGATAAGTTTGTTTCCAGTGGACGTTAATGGAGGAGAGGGCGACGTAGGCCTAGGGAAGTAACCAAACATTATATCGAAACCGATATTTAGAACCAATAACCAAATTAACCTAGTTCATGTAGGTTAATCGAATAATCAAGAAACAGTTTTTTTAGACAAAATCTATTAGTCTTGATTAACCTCTTTGCTTTTAATTTTTTAATTTTTAATTTTTGTTCTCCATTGTATTTGGTGGTGTACAAAAACATTTAAAATAGCCGGCAGACAAGCTCACAACACATCGCATCGCAATGTGTTGAAGGTAGATCTACTATTACCACTACTTTTTATTAATTCATCATAATCAAAGTTCAATCAAAAGTTTGAAATAGCTGTGATAGAAATAATTTGAAGTCATATCACCCCAGCCCTACAATGACCTGAAATAGATGCAGAGAAGGCAAGGATTGTACTCGTCGTATACGCCATGCATTGTGAGCTTATGTAGTAGATCGGTTATTTTCGGCGAGTGACACCGTTGTAAGCCGTAATGTAAACTCGAGAAGGCGTATATTCTGTTTCCGAGCGCGACACACAAAACCCCCCCAAGCATGCATCCTCCACATGCATCTAGTAATGTGCAAATAACGTATGGGATTTTGCAACAGTATAGCGGTACTGTCGGGCAGAAACCTTTTATCTCCATATTCCATCTTTGTGTTTTTTTCATAAATGAATGCCCTATTTCAGTGGTTCTCAAAACCTTTTCATGTCAAGGACCCCCAAATGAATATGTATTTGGCCACGGACCCCCATCTGAAAATGTTTTGTGCCAGTGTAAAACTTTTCTTTTTAATTATAAATGTTATTATTCAACATTCTTCAATACATACATTTTCTTTTTTTAAATGTAAAAAAAATAGCAGATTGTGACGCGCAGTGGCCTTGTATATTTGCTATTCTAGCCAACATGTAAAATATGGATAAAGTGGTTTAAATGATTGTGATGCCGTATTTATACTTTGTGTGACAGTGTTGCAGGGAAATTAGCTCACAACAGGTCACATCATGACGCGTTATGACTAATGAGCTTATAGATCTGCTAATTGCACCGTTTAAAAATGCCTCTAATGACATGCCCAGAACAGGGATGCCAGGTTGAAAGTGGTTACGTGTGTCTGTGGTGTTTTATAAATATTGAACCAATGACAAGTATTATCAAGAGCTTGTGACTAAATAATGACTACATTGGATCCAGCTTGGAAAAGAAACAGTTTCCTTAAAAGTTAACTGTTTTGTTTACAGCTTCCGTCCGACAGCGCAATATACAAAGTAGCATTCAAAGCATGGTCATCGGATGCCTATAAAAATCACTTAGCAAAACAAAACGGGAAACAAGCCGATAATGAGAAATGCTAATGGGAAACCCAGCCGAGTCAGCAGCATCTCTTCTAAGCTGATCCTCTACACCAGTGGTTCTCAAAAGTGTGGTCCAGGGACCCTCAGGGTTCCTTGGGTGGGTTCCAAATGGACACTTACAGGTCTGCAACTCTGAGAGTTTACAAATGCCCCATTTGTGCACTCTCAAGAGTTATGGGGGTTATTTTTCTAAAATACATTTTTCACCCATTAAGACCTGAGGCGATTCTTAAAAATGTTTTCTAAATCTAAACAGTTTTTTGAAAAAAAAATCCCCCAAAAAAATGTTCAAGATTTTTGAATAGCCAAATAAATCTAAAGTGACACAGATGCGTTCCAGGTATTAATGGGTTAAAACAAAAAGTTTGAGAACCGCTAAACTACATCCAAAGACTTGATTCTGAATACATTTGGAGAAAGAACAAGAAGAACAAATTATTATAAGAACAAAAAAAGAAAAAAAACACAATCAAGACTGCCCCCTGTTGTCTAAACCAGTGCATGCCATTGCTACAAATGGATATTAATATAATATAGTAAATAAGGCATTATTCATACGTCACACACACTTCGGAAGTTTGCAAATAGCACTTTTTAACATTTCACCACTGACAAACTGACTGATGATGATGGGTTTGGTTGTTTTTGTTTTCACAGATCTTCAGTTAGAAATTGCATCGTCCAACAGTACGGTGAACAGAAGAAAACCTTTTTAAGGTCTTTTCTCCATCTTTGATTGGGTCAAAAGCCAGGCAGTATAATAGTGTGTCTCTCAGAGAGAGAGAGAGAGAGAGAGAGAGAGAGAGAGAGAGAGAGAGAGAGAGAGAGAGAGAGAGAGAGAGAGAGAGAGAGAGAGAGAGAGAGAGAGAGACACAGAGAGAGACAGACAGAGAGAGAGACAGAGAGAGAGACAGAGAGAACTAGGGCTGGGCAATTAACTGGAAAAAATATCGAAACCGATTATTAGAACCAATAACTGACTTAATCTTGCTCATGTAGGTTAATTGAATGATAGAGAAGCAAGTTAATTTAATTACATTTCTTCAACGAATTGACACCTAAATTCTAATATATATATTTTTTTATCCACTTAACAGTGTATCATATTTCGTTTCGAACTTGTAGATCTGCTATTATCACAGGGTTTTTTTTTTACATCGAGGCAAAAGTTTGAAATAATGGTGCTATTGATTTGAAGACATATTGCCCAGGCTCTAAGAGAGAGAGAGAGAGAGAGAGAGAGAGAGAGAGAGAGAGAGAGAGAGAGAGAAGGGTGATAATGGTGGTGGTGATGATAACAAGGATGGCTCAGTAGATGAAGAGGACCCGGGTTCGGGGCAGGTTGGAGAAGGAGTCGGCCATCTTGCGGATGCGGGCGTAGTTGATGAAGCCTCGGAGGAACAGCATGAACCCTGGAAAAGAGGAGAAGAGGAGGAGAGAGGAGCGTTGGTTAACCCTCTTAAAGTGGTTAACACATTCAATCCGGGAACGCATCTGTGTCATTTTAGATTTGAACCATGATTTTATACTTTGGCTATTCAAAAATAGCAGATCTACAAGCTCATAGCGTGTTGCAATTTTTTGAAAAATCTTGAACATTTGTGCAAATCTTTGAATATATATGTATTTAAAGCGAACATTTGTAACTCAAATCTTTGCTTCTGGGGATTCTACAAATGTCTTCTAAATCCTAACTTGCTTGCTATAATATCAGTGGTTCTCAAACTTTTTCAGTAGTAGTATAAATATAAAACAATGGTTGAAGTGGTTACATAGATGCATTCCTGGTTTTAATGGGTTAATATCGTCTCTTGTCGGGTGGAAACCCCATATGTCCATATGTTTGGGAACCACTGAGTGAGTCAATGACATCAGACATAAATGGCGAGGTGTGTGTGAACACAGAGGCATTATGGGACTCACCCAGCACCAGGAACACCCACCACAGCCAGTACTGTCCATCAAAGTAGCCTGGGAAATACGTGGAGAACTGCAAGACAAAGTTACAGACAGAAGAGTGAGGGCTTTTGATTGATTGAACAGTTTATTGAAAATGAATTCAAAAGGATAAATACACAAGAAAGCCCGTAGGGCTTGTTTCCATTGTGGTCCTATTGGGGAAGGGGGGGGCAGGGAGCAACAATACATTACAAATACAAAACAAGGACACAAACAAAATACCTTTGTTTTTGTTTTTTTGCCCTGCCCCCCTTCCTTTTGGGAAAGGGGGGCAGGGAGCAAAAAATACATTACAAATACGAAACAAGGACAAGACAAAAAAACACAACTATCTGCAACTGGAACTATCCATTAATAACTAGCTTAGATTAAATTCTAGCTATTACATTTCGATAAATCTAATCTAGAAGCGCAGTTTTAAAAAAAATAATAATATGTTGATTTTGTATACAGTATATCAATGAATTGATGAATCACATTATTTTATACTTCATTGTTAACAGGTATTGTCTATTGTACTCTTTAGGGTACAACACACACTGGGGTTTAACACACACTTAACGCAGTGAGCGTGTTGGTGTGTACACATGTGAATATGGAGGCAACCGGTGTTTTGATGCTACTTCATTGATGCTGTTCACCGAATAAAAGTGAATGAACTGAATAAATGTTGTGTTTATTGTTTATTAAGTCGAAGTCAACACATCATACAAAGATAGTAAAACATTTAGGTTGATGGACCATTAAAAAAAAATCTAAAAACTTGTCCATGTTTTTTCAAAATTGAGAGTTTTCCAAAAAAAAAGAAAACTCTTAGGATTTAGAACATTGATTTAGAACAGTGGTTCTCAGAAATAGCAGATGTAAAAGCTCACAGCTGCAAGCTTGCACATCTGTTATTTTTTCTCTTCTGGGGGTCCCTGCCCTGACACACGGCCAAATACAAATCATTTTGGGGGTCCTTGGCACGAAAATGTTTGAGAACTACTGATTTAGAAGGCATTTGTAGAATCAGCCACAGGTCTTATTAGACAATAGTGTGATTGTGTAGGCCGGGTGATTGTGCTCAAAATAGGGTTAGGAAACAGGAACGGCAGGATGAAAACAATCCTTTTTTAGGGTATAAAATGTTCTCTGTATTGGGAAATGAGTGTGCACAAAGTACTGACACATTAAATGAATCAGTATGTTTTGTTTAGTTGTATATATTGTTATGTGTGGTTGTCACAAAGTTTGGGAACCAACAGAACAGAACAGCCTCCTTTTTCTTTTTTACTTTTACTTCTTTTAAACTGATGATTAGTTTCACAACCTCGTTTTACACACTACATACTTTTGAATTATTGGGTAACATAGTGCTTCCTGTTGTAATAGCTCTGCTAAAATGTACCCACTCTCCTCATAGCTACACAAGACAGTCTAGACACATTAATTATCCTGTTACATATTAGTACATAACAAACATCGATCATTATTCAAGTAAGTATAGCAAGTGATTTCATGTGGCGTAGCATTCAATCGGTTTACGCCTTCATTTCTGAATCAGTTGCTTTAAACTCCAATCTCCTTGACTTCGCACAATTCATTATCAGAGACATTCGTCCTTATCACAGTCGTGACTCGCGTCTATCTCGTTGTCCAGAGGCTACTTACTCTTCTCTGCTGTGGCCACACACACACACACACACACACACACCTCATCTCCACAGAACCCGTTGTTTGGGTGTGACAGCTCTGCAATGACCTCATTCTACTATCTTTGTGAGAACAAAATGTCCTCAAAAGGACAGCGCGCGTGTGTGTGTGTGTGTGTGTGTGTGTGTGTGTGTGTGTGTGTGTGTGTGTGTGTGTGTGTGTGTGTGTGTGTGTGTGTGTGTGCGCGCGTGCTTGTCATCTTACCCTGACAATAAGGATCCATTTGATGAGTGAGAGGCCGAAGCCGGAGATGGCCCCGTAGCGGCCCGCTGCCGAGGTGGTGAGACAGAAGGACAGGAAGAAACCGATCCAGTTGAACAGGAACGCCACTAGGAACCAAGCACAACACACACTTTGATCACATATTGCTGCTGTCGGGGCAGAAACCTCCTATCCTACAGAAGCATCAAAAGTAGCAGGTCCGGCTTCGAGCTTGTCGATCTGCTACTTTTTAATTTGAATCCTGAAAAGTAACAGTTTGGGACGTATGAGGTTTCCAACCCCGACAGAGACGATACACATAAAGTAGCATTCATTTTGAACGTGTGTAAGCCACTGTGCTTTTATGAGCGATCCAGCATTGGTTCTCAAAGTGGGGTCCGGGGACCCCCAGGGGTACTTGAGGGTGTTCCAGGGGGTACCCAGCAAAATGTGTAAATATAGCATCAGAATAATTATGACCTTTTATACTTTGGCTATTCAAAAATAGCAGATATACAAGCTCATAGCGCGGCACCGAGTGCCGCGCTATGAGCTTGTAGATCTGCTATTTTTGAAAAATCGTGAAAATTTGAGCAAATCTTTGAATATATATATTTTTAAAGCAAACATTTGTAACTCAAATCTTTCCTTCTGGGGGTCTCTGGAACAAAATATTTTTAGATGGGGGTCCGCGGACAAATATTTTGGGGGTCCTTGACATGAAAAAGTTTGAGAACCACTGGTTTAGAGGACCTCGTATTGTGAATTGTACTTCCATGTACTGTTTCCATGTCTTTCTAAATAAAGTATTCAATCAATCAATCAAAAGTGTTTCATACCCCTAGATTGAGAGCGTGAGAGTACAAAGTATAATCAATGACAACGTCATGCGTTAAGTCAGGGATCTTCAACAGGGGGTCCGGGACCCCTAGGGGGTCCTCAGAGCTACTATAGGGGGTCCGCCAAATCTTTGTGCGATAGGATTTAGTTTTTTTACATTAACCGCTAGAACCCTAGAATTCCTTTTCTGAGGGGAACATTAGCCGAAAATAGCAGATGTACTGAGAGCTTGTAGATCGGCTATTTTTGGCAAAGAGGCTATAGGTGTAGAGGGAAAAAAGAGCAGACTAAGTAAAAAAAACTTTAATCTGAAATCTGAAACACCATTTTATACAATATAGAGTAGGGGGTCCCTGCTTCATCTCTCTCTCAGCTAGGGGGTCCTTGGCCTGAAAACGTTGAAGACCCCTGCGTTAAGTACATTAACCCTGGCGTCCCTATTTGGTTGAGAAATGGCAGAAATGGCAGATCTATTAGAGCCTTATGAACGGCTATCTTTATTTTCCCCATTCGTTTTCCCCAAGAAAAAGAGAAGAGGTGAGTTTGTGGGTTGGTCTTAACATATTAGATGGTGGTGCTGCTGGACTTTATATGTGATGGGAGATTGTACTACTAGACCCTAGTGGTTCCCAAACATATTTAGCTCAAGACGCAACAGAGAAATTACACGTTTGCCCGGGACCCAAATTAGCGAAAATGGCAGATCTACAAGTTCACAACACGACGCTTGTGAGCTTGTAGATCTGCTATTTTCACTACTTTTTAAACGTTTTATTTATTAATCGAAATTATTTGATATATTTAGTTTTATTTATGAAATATGTTGGAATTCGTTTAATTGATGAAAAGTGGTGTTTCTTTTTATCTCTTGAATATTTACTGGAAAACCATAAAAATGTGTCCGTGACCCAAACATGGGTCCCGACCCGCTGTTTGGGAAACAGTGTACTAGACTATTCAACAGGTAGTGTGTTTGCCATCATTGATAGGACGAGAGGAGAGGAGAGGCAGTATTGTCTTACTGAAGAAGGTGAGCATGAAGATGCCATCGTTGCCTATCCTCAGCTGGTCGGCATCCTCAAAGTCATCTCGACTCACAAAATCATCGTCCTGTCCAGGAGAGAGAGAGGGAGAGAGGAGAGGGGAGAGAGACAGCGAGAGCGAGAGAGAGTATAAAAATAAGCATTGATATCGAGCAGCAGCTGACTACAATGACAAACAATCTACAAATGTATTGAATTTGTCACTAAAGACCAATCTGGATAATAATTGAAAATGCATGTATAATGATTTAATGCAAATAGAGATAATAAAAAAAGACAAACTGAGAACCTTAAATAAATGCAGGAGTCACTTGTCTTTTCAATGTGTAAAAAAATTGCTGATCTACACAACGCGTTTCATGTTGTAGGTCAGATTTTTTTTTAAACCTTTTGGCCAAAATGACATGCCTAAAATCAGGAAGCCAGGGACAATGATTAAATGAAAGTAGCACAAAAACAATGTGAAACGTCTTTGACTCAAGTCCCGGTTCACTCGGTTGAACATTGTTGTAGCACAATGCTCACACAAGATGGACAAATACACACAAACACAACGAATGGACTGAAAGGTAATAATGACACACGACAGCAAGCAAGCCTTTTTTTTAAGCTGGTACTTGTTGGGAAATATTGAAATGTGGTCAAATTCATTCATTCATTCATTCAGTGCAGTGATTCAGTCAGTAGTTTGGTACCGATTGAATCAACACAGTCGATGCTAGCTGCCGCTATAAATGGGGTGGGGTGGGAGGGGTATACAGCTAGGGATGGGACAGGGATGGGACAGGGATGGGATAAACATTATTATCGTTTATCGTGATAAAAAAGCTCACAATAATCGTATCGCAGAGATTTAATCGTGAAATTGTCCTCCGTCATACACTATAGGATGGAATTAGCTTTTGTTGAGCTGCAAATTCAGTACCACTTAAACCCTCTATACTTGATAAAACAGACACATTTGGTGCGCTCTTATTTCACACTACACACATCAATTCGCCAAAAATAGCAGATCTACAAGCTCGCATCGCGTTGTGAGCTTGTAGATCGGCTATTTTTTGGCAAACCTTCCCCCTAGAACAGGGATGCTTGGGGGCTCAAATGGTTAACTAAAGTGGCATTTTAAGTTTTAAGCATATTTTGATTATCGCGATAATAACGATGTCATTTTCATATCATCCCATCCAGATATATACAGTAGCACAACAAAAGGGTATATTTCTGGTTCTAAAAGTGTGGTCCAGGGACTCTCAGGGTTCCAAATGGACCCTTACAACAAGATCTGTAACTCTGAGAGTTATGAGAAATTATATATTTTTTAGTACCACTGGGGTAGATCCATCTGGGACTGTCACTAGCCTTACACCAGGACTCATCATGCACTCGGTCTCACTTTAATCCTGGTATTAACATGTGTCTCACTGATCCGACTGGCATCGGGGATTGAATAAACAAAGCATCAAATTAAGCTTTTACCACTTAAACCCAATATACTTTGTTGCCCGGGGTCCCCCAGGGCTCAACACTTTGTCTCCTCACCAAATTTCTTCAGCGAAAATAACATACTGTGGGTAGTTCACAATGCCTCGCAACAAGCTTGTAGATTGGCTATTTTCGTCGAATGTTCGCCCCCCAGAATAGAGAAGCTAGGGTTCATGTGGTTAAATACACTCGTGATACTTTAGATCCACTTCAGGATGTGGTCCGAACTGCGTTTTGCCATGTTCGTAATAACAAAATAAAGTGCACACGCAGGATATCTGCACCCAGCTTAAAGTGGGAAGTAAAAAAAGCTGACAGGGAGACTGGAACTGTACCGTTAACTAGGCCTGTCACGATCATGACATTTTACTTGACGATTAATTGTCATTCAAATAATTGTGATTAATGGTTTAATTGTTTTTCGATAATAATAATAATAATAATATAGTTAGCCAAAATGGTCCAGTATAATAATTCTATACTAAACACTTGTCAAAAGAAAATTGTGGAAAAGGCTGAGCTTGTAGATCTACTATTTCCACTATGTTTGAAAATGTATGAACATTTTTCAACAGACATAATTGCGATTATATCGAATAATTACGATTAGGCAATTATATAATAATTGCGACCGGTTTACCATTAACACTAGCAATCCCTTATGTCGAATAGTAACACATCTAAATAAATAAGACGAAGGGTAGGAGTGGATTGTGATTTATCGCGTCGTCTAATGTAAAATATTGTAAATATGAGAGGCTGTGACCAGCGTGGAAGCTTAGAAATACAACGTTGCCAGGTCTCAATGTACTGCGATCGGGCAAAAGAAAAGTGGATATGAGACTCGTGTTAACACCAGGTGGAAGAAGAACTCAAAGTACAGGGGTGGGGGGGGGGGACAGTAAGGGAGGGGGGGACACATTCTTCCCACGTTACCTCCAGTGAACTGCGAATGACATCATCGAGGGTGTCCAGCCGCGGCTCCCTGTGCTGCGGCTGAGCACGAGGCAAGGCAATGCAAGGCAAGCGGCGTGTGGCAGAGAAAGACAATACCAGCAGATAAACAAGTGGCCCACATGCTCTACAACCAGGGTACACACTTAAGTACAATCTTCAGAGTCAATTTAACCCTGGTAGTGTAAAAACTGGACCCAGTGGGTCCGCTTGCGTTCATTTTTCATACACTCTTAACATATAGGAGCTAAGATTCCTTGTGGGCCGTAACCAATTAAGCCCTATATAATTGGTTGTACAACAAATACCAAAAACAGCCGATCTACAAGCTCACAACGCGATGCCTTGTGAGCTTGTAGATCTACTAATTTCTTTCTAAAGATGACTTATTAGAACACTTTTTGTGTGCGTGTGTGTGTGAGGGGGCAATGTAGGAATATGTTTTGCCTATCGACTGACGTGTCACACGATGAAAGTGATGTGAAATTAACACCGTCAACTGTGTCACGTACATCTGGAAATTGAAAGAGAGGTTGGGAAGATGCTGGAGATTCCCTCCACTTCGAGTACACTATGAATGCTCAAAACCCAGAATGTTGAGAGACACGTATTGCGACCTGTCGGTCGACACTTGTCAATTCAAAGCATAAATTGGCCTTAAGGCTGCCAGGGTGAAAGTGGTTAAGAAAACAACACCCTGCTTTAGATGTGTTAGATGTTTAAATGAGTCCCTAACACAAGCTCGCAAACGCAACCCTAGTCTAAGTGTCTATGATGAAAGGAAAACATAATATTGGCAGAACAGGTTATGTTAGGCTTCAACCTTTGATTTATGGATCACTTTCATCATTTGTACCACTAGTAGGGTTGGTATCTGGAACCGGTTCCAACATTGAGGAACCGGAATGGGTTCCATCACATTTGGAACCATTTCCGGTATGAGGCCTTGATCTGCTATTTTTGAGTTAAAAAAAATTGCATTCATAAAATCGCTGTCCTAAAATGTTGATGTCCTCACAAGTATATACGTGTGTGTGTGTGTGTGTGTGTGTGTGTGTGTGTGTGTGTGTGTGTGTGTGTGTGTGTGTGTGTGTGTGTGTGTGTGTGTGTGTGTGTGTGTGTAGTAAAGAATGTAGGCGTACTGTGAGTGAAAGAAGAGAGAGGGAATAAAAAAAAACAACAGAGTGAGACATTCACACTTGCGGTTACCAGAGGAACGGTAGTCTGGGCCTTGGTTCTCTCCGCTTCGTCGTAGGAGGGCAGCGTCGTGGCCACGTTGTACGACGGGGGCTTGGGGAAAGAACCCTCCTCCTTGTAGTCAAAGTAGGCTGAGGGGAAAAAACACAAAATAATTTGACTTGACAATAAACATCGTCTCAGTCAGTTGCAGATTTGACCAAAACTATTTGAAGAAACTAAACCAGTTAGGGCTGTTAGTCGACGTTGGACCGCATCTCATTCTGCTGAAGAATAAAAGCTGTTAGAGGACGATAGGATACAGGTAGGTTGATACCTACAGCGTTGGTTCTCAAAGTGGGGTCCGGGGACCCCCCGGGGGTACTTGAGGGGGTTCCAGGGGGTCCCCAGCTAAATGATGGATAGGAACCAAATGGACCTTTATGGGTCTGTAACTCTGAGAGTGTCCAAATGGAACCAAATGGACCCTAACGGGTCCATTTGGTTCCATTTGGACACTCTCAGAGTTAAATTAACATTGATTTTACAATATGAATTGGGGTCCCGGAGATATAAATGCTATTAAATGGGGGTCCGTAGCCCTAATGCATGTCAAACTGGGGGTCCTTGAAATTAAAATGGTTGAGAATCACTGCTATAGAGCCGTAAAAATCTTCTCTTACGGGGGTCCCTGGCATATCTTTTCAAATGGAGGTCCGCGGGCTAATAAGTGTCATTTTGGGGGTCCTTGACATGAAAAAGTTTGAGAACCACTGACCTACAGTACCGAGCTGTCTCATATACTAGTTCATCAGCGCAAGAGGAAACTTCACCATCATTTGGCCAAATTGGCTTGAGTTGATTTGATTTGTTTAAAACATGAGAGAGCTTGTGGCTGTGGTTTAAACTGTTCTGTGAGTGGACCGGGACTTTGTCCCTTTAACCCATTGAGACCTGAAGCCGATTCTACATGTCTCCTAAATCTCAACAGTATTCTGAAAAAACGTATGTTTCTATATCAGTGGTGCTCAAACTTTTTCATGTCAAGAACCCCCACAATGATATGTATTTGGCCGTGGACCCCCCATCTCAAAATATGTTGTTCCAGGGGGTCCCAGAAGCAAAGATTTGAGTTAAAAATGTTCGCTTTAAAATAATATATTCATTTATTTGCACACATTTTCAAAATGTTTCAAAAATAGCAGATCTACAAGCTCGTAGCGCGGCACTCGGTGCCGCGCTATGAGCTTGTAGATCTGCTATTTTTGAATAGCCAAAGTGTAAAATAATGCTTTTTAGCTCAAATCTAAAAATAACACAGTTCCAGGTCTTAATGGGTTAAAACCAGTGTTTGAAACCAGGTAGGGTTGAGATCCCGGAACCAAAGGAACCGGATCCAACATTGACGAACCAGAAGAACCGGTTTCATCACATTTGGAAGTATTTCCGGAACCCGGTTTATCACTATACAATTACACTACCGGTGGTTCCCAAACTTTTTAGTTTCAAGGACCATCATAACTCTGAGAGTTATGACCCTTACGGGTCCATTTGGTTCCATGTATACACTCTCAGAGTTATAGACCTGTAAGGGTCCATTTGGAACCCCCTATAGCAGTGGTTTTCAACCAGTGGTCCGGGGACCACCAGTGGTCCTTGAGGGAGTACCAGGGGGTCCCCAGCGAAATTAGTTAACATAATAATTTTTAACCACTTAGCTTTGGCTATTTTTGAAAAATCGTGAAAATGTGTGCATATCTTTGAATATTCATTTTTCAAAGAGAAAATTTTTAACTCAAATCTTTGCTTCTGGGGGTCCCTGGCACAAAACATTTTCAAATGGGGGTCCGCGGCCAAGTGTGTGTCAATTCAGGGGTCCTTGGCATGAAACAGGTTGAAAACCACTGCCCTATAGGAATCGTTACAGGGAACCATTAAGGTATCGGACTGTTAATCCTGAAGGATCCCAACACTAACCAGGGTTAACAACTAACCCCACGCTCTCCCCTTCACCGTACCGCGCGCAGAGTTCATAACCCACCAAACCCCAACCCTGCTAGCCTCCTTGCTACTAGTTGCTAGTGGATTACTGCTATTGCAGAAGTTGATATATGCGAGTAGTTCATTGTGTGTATTCTGTTCAACGAAACTAATTCTTCGAATAAAAGCATGGCTTTGTAAGCTCAGCGCAGTTTTAATTTAAGTGTGACGGCTGAAAGTCTGAGAATTACTATGCTGGCTAATGGGTCACACAGACAGACCACAGCTTCACCAGGGCAGGCCTGATGCAGGCTTCAACACATGCTAAATATGGCCTAATCCTTTTAAATGTGACTTTGACCTCACTTGTCGCGGAGGGACAGTCACTGTATGTTGACCTTACTCACTGGCAGCTTATAAACTAGAGCAGTAGACCGTGGATAAGTCACACAGAAGGAAAATGAAACATTATAATCGTCACCTTCTGAAAATAATAGCCTACGTCATCTTTTCAAGTTTTTCAGAATAGACTGAACCCAATATAGGTATCAAATACATATTTATTTTAAATTCGAAAGTTTAGAAATATATATTTTTTTAAATAAAAGAACATTTGCCTAAAATAGGGCGACCTTATGTCGAATAGTAACACGAATAGGGCGGTTATAGTTTGCCTACTATGAAAAAAAGAAAAAAAAAAGAAAAAAAAGATATTGCAAAATAATTGCAGATTATAATGGCAGTGGCAAAACCTTATCTCAAAGCTGTACACCAAAATGTGTAAGGACAGAATGTCAGCCAGACACCATGTCACGATGCTCTCTCAGAGTGAGAAGAGCTAGAAACCTTGGACATAATGAAAACTTGTGTGATTGATTAGGCTTGCTGTTCAAGAAACTTTATCAAGTTCCTCTAAGCACAGCAGTAGCCACCCACTTCAGTACGATGACAAATACACCCACAATGACACCAGAACATGATGACATGTCCTCCCATGGTGCAAAACACCGTCTCCTCTGCTCTTGACAAATGTGTCACAACCACAATAAATAACCTAAGAAACAGTGCCTGATGTGTTTTTTCCTGTTAGATCGTGCCACAGATTGACTATTACTGGTGTAGCTAATAATTCTTAAACCGTAATTAATAATACACCCTTCAGGCATCGTGTGGAAACAAAATCAAGCATATGTGTCACTGATCGCTTCCTATATGGAGCTCTCAACTGAGCTCAGAAATTGGAATTTTAGTCTTCAGAATTGTTGTTATTATTATATTTGCATAGAACATGGTGCACACAATGCATGTGATATCTCTCTGGGTGTGATATCTCGCTGCGTGTGAACTAGTCACGCACTCCACAGGACACACAAATAGTACAGAACAGTTGGAATACTATTTGAAATATATATATTAAAAAATGAAGTTGAGGAAAAAGAAAAGAAGAAATATAATTGCAGATTCTACTAGCCAACTATAAGGATAAGGATAATTCCTTTTAACAGGTCGTTTATGAAAGTCCTTGCGGTCTTGTTTCCGATGAGAACCTGTGAGCAATTAGGGGTTAAGAGTCTTGCTCAGGGACAAATTTCATTTCATCGACACATATGCTGACCTGGCCTGGAATCGAACCTGGGGCAACCAGGGCCTCTGGCTCCCTAGGCGGGCTCACTAACCATTCAGCTATGGCCGCCCCTACACTACACTACAACTAGATGGCCAGTACAATTGATTGAAATGAATCAAATGATTGAAATATTTGGTTTAAATCCAAATGGATCGATAACATAAACCTGTTTGTGAAGAGGTTAGGGGTGATGACTTAGTAAACCTGTGGGGAAGAGGTTAGGGGTGATGACTTAGTAAACCTGTGGGGAAGAGGTTAGGGGTGATGACTTAGTAAACCTGTAGGGAAGAGGTTAGGGGTGATGACTTAGTAAACCTGTGCGGAAGAGGTTAGGGGTGATAACTTGCTCTCACCTGCATTGTCGCCTGTGGCACTGCTGTATGGGGGCGGGGCGTCTACTACTTCCTGTGGAGCCTCCTCTGGCTCCTCCTCATTGGGCAGCTGTGGGCGGAAGTAAACAAATGTCACAAATAACACACATTATAAAGGATGCAACTGCTGAAAATCAGAGATAATGGGGGCAAAACCGTGGCCAGTAGTTTCTTCTTTTGTTTTGCAGAAATGAACTATATCGAGTACTAGATCAGATGTGATAAAATACCTTTCTTAGGAGCGTGCATGCGTTATAAATGGATATAATGGGTGTGAGGACATTATGTTATCATAATAAGACATACCGTGTTTGTCTGATTAAACTGTAATGCTTCATTTATACTGTGTTGCCTGCCGAAAATAGCAGATCTACGAGGTCAGAGCGCATCGAGATGGATGATTTTTTTGAGCCTGTGTGTACATCTGCTGTACAGTTTTGTAAATCAGAATGCTGTATTAGTTCCATTGATCCAAGCCGGCCCGGAACATGATCGATTGATCATTCGCTATAAAAATGCACGCGGTTTAAGTGGTCAGATCGGCCTATGCTGTGTGCGGGGCTGTGTCCAATCATGTGCTGACGATGTTGGTCCTGTGTGTGAAACCTGCATGTGGTAAGTAGGCAAGTAGCCGGCTATTATATTACTAAATGAGCTACTCGAGAGCACCGAGAGCGCAACAGAGACAACTTGTTCGCCGTCTGTGTGATAGATTTCCTCTAATTAGCCGGAGAGGCTGTGAGTAGGCTAATCCATCAATCCACCATCACGTGACCCAATGACAGCTCTGTCCCGTCCGTCGTTCACTCTCTGGGATACTGAACTGGGCCTTGGCCACGGCTAAAGAGCTGCCCACAATAATGATAACTAAAGACAACTATAAGTGTGTGCATGTCTTTATGAGAGTTGAACGTTATCATTCGGATCACTTTCAGAGTGATTTGATTTGAACGGTAGAAACACTGACTGCTGACCGTTTAACCCATTGAGACCTGAAGCCGATTCTACGTGTCTCCTAAATCTCAACAGTATTCTGAAAAACCTATGTTTCTATGTCAGTGGTGCTCAATCTTTTTCACGTCAAGGACCCCCAAAAGTATATGTATTTGGCCGCAGACCACCATCAAAATATTTTGTTCCAGGGACCCCCCAGAAGCAAAGATTTGAGTTAAAAAATGTTCGCTTTAAAAATATATATATTCAGAAGATTTGCACACATTTTCACGGTTTTTCAAAAATAGCCCAAAGTGTAAAATAATGCTTTTTAGCTCAAATCTAAAAATGAGACAGTTCCAGGTCTCAATGGGTTAACCCATTCAATCCGGGAACGCGTCTGTGTCATTTTAGATTTGGCTATTTTCCCTTTTTTTTCACTCATTATTAATCGTAATCGAGGTAAAAGTTTGAAATAGTCAAAATATTAATTTGAAGTCATATCGACCCTAACGAAGTACAGTACAAAGATACGAGCTACAAAGATTGTGCTGCGTGGGAGAACCTGACATAACACCAGGCAGTACTCTCTCTCTGCATGGAAATATGATTAACCCATTAAGATCTGAGGCCCATTCTAAAAATGTTTTCTGAATCCTTACAGTTTTCTGAAAAACGTATGTTTCTAGTGTAGTGGAGCAAAAACTTTTTCATGTTAAGGACCCGCAAAATGATATGTATTTGGCTGCAGACCCCCATCTGAAAATATTGTGGTCCAGAGCAGACCCCGCTACGGCTACGACTCGCTTAAAAAAAAAATGTATTCAAAGATTTGCACACATTTAAAAAAAAATGTTATTTTTGAATAGCCAAAGTATAAAATAATGGTTAAAGTGTTTAAAATCTAAAATGACATAGATGCTTGCTTTCCCGGTTTTAATGAGTTAAAAATGCATTCATTCTACTTCTGTCTCCCTCAATTCTGTATCGCTGGCGTGCCTTCCAGACGTCTGCACTGAATGCAAATGAGAAGCAAGTGGCGAAGAGAGAACAAAACAATCCAATTAATATTATTAACCAATCGAGAACAGTACAAACGAAGAACTGAGCTCTTCCTTATTGAGGGGCGGGCCTTAACCAATAAAAAACCTCAGCGCAAAAAGACCTTGTATGTCCAAGACTGTTACTTTTAAAGGAGATGGAAAAAATAACCTGTGTTCCTATGGATACAATGTAGTTATTATCTAGTCACAAGCTCTTGTTAATACTTTTCATTGGTTCAATAGTTATTAAACCCAACAGACACACCTAACCACTTTCACTTAAAACTAATTTAAGAATAATAAAATAGCTGATCTAAAAGCTCACAATACGGCGCATTGTGAGTTTGTAGATCAGCTATTTTCACTACTTTTGCGTGACTTTTGCGTTTCTATGACGAAGTAGGGCATTCAATTACAAAAAAACCCTAAAGGTTGTAAATATGGACTGAGATACAAGGTTTCTGCCCGACAGTGACGAAATAGGTCTTCTGTTACAGTTAAAAGATTTAACATGAGGTTCAAGCCAAGGTGAGTCACAGCCAACCAGCGAGAAAACGGAGAGCAAGGTTTATGTAAGAAAAGCCTACAGTCGCAGTAGTCCTCATCGATATCTAAAGACAGTACAGTAGTAGCAGTACTGACCCAACAAGGACCTGACGCACACCTGTCTAGAATATCCACGAGCAGAAAATTGGTTGTTGTGCAGTAGATTAAGAGTCTATCGATTGAAAATAATTGGATTGATTACAAAAATATTTGTAATCAATCCTTTAATAAAATAATCGATTCATATTTTGTACATGACATTATAGGCAAAAAGCTTAAAATAGTTAATTTAGCTTGTGAGCTTGACATTTGCTAGTTTCACCATTTGTTTCGCGACACCGCTGTACAACGAAGTATATTAGGACATTAAATAGCGGTTAATCGATTTGTTGATATAAATGTATTTTTAAAACATTTTTTTAAAGCGAATTTTTCATGTATTCTATTAATCGATAAAGCAATTGATAGAATAATCACTGACAAATGAATCGATAGTCGCAGCCCTTGAAGAGTCTGAGTGCATATACACTAAATTATGAACGGTAAATGCCTCATTCTCATGTGTGGGCTAGGGGTTTAAAAATAACTGATGTGATGTATAAGGCGGACAGACCCAGCATGGTGGCTGCCTGCACATGAGATCCCAAGAAGAAGACAGTTCCCTTTTTCCACCCTGGGCCTGACACAAAAACAGCTGAATTACCAAACCCCCCACTGGAAAAACCAAACAGAACAGAAGCTGGCCTTTATGAGAGGGGAGAAAAAAAAAGAGCTGAGTGGCTTCAGATGAAGCAGGTTCAAGCCACAACTCCATTAGCTCTGCCCTCTTCCTCTTACTCAGAGCTCTGGGATCTCCATTATGTGGAATCTGCCTGGACAAGTGTCTCTATTATTGATGACCTATTCTGAGCCGCCTCACTTGCTTTCTTTCTCTCTGTCTTTCTGTCTTTCTGTCTTTCTGTCTTTTGTCGTGGAATTCTGGATCAATCAACAATAGGCTCTATGCACAGCAGCCATATTGGGAATGAATTGGGCCCCTTCCTTACTTCCTTCACAGGTGTTACCAATGATACTAATTAAGGCTCTGTTCCATTTAGTGTGGCATAGTGGTTGTCTTATTTTCAAGGACGCCCATAACTCTGAGAGTGTACAAATGAAACCAAATGGACCCGTAATTGGTTCCAAATGGACCCGTAATTGGTCCATTTGGTTCCATTTGTACACTCTCAAGAGTTACACACCCACCATAAGGGGCCATTTGGGAACCAAAATGGAGTGTTTCTAGTGAGCCAACATGCACGATATCAGCACCCTGACCAGAATGGAACAGAGCCTTCATTAGCATCATTGGTAACACCTGTGAAGGAAGTAAGAAGAGGCCCAATTGCTTCCCAATATGGCTGCTGTGCATAGAGCCTATTGATGAGGCAATAGGAGTCGAGACAATATTCTAGGTGGTGATGGTTATGCTTTAACCAATTTTGGGGCGGGAACCCCCATTTGTAACTATACCTTTCAGGACGGGAACCGCTTTTGGGGTTCCTGTTGCTATGTACAGTATATAGCAACATCCATTTTTTTGGAATTTTTGAATACATATTTGAAGTTGTTCAGAAAACCCGGTCAGGATTTATAAGGCGTTTTTAGAATCGGCCTCAGGTCTAAATGGGTTAAAGTACATGCTATCATGGGGAGAAGTACAATAACTCTCATGTAGGTGGTACGGTAGTTCTGCCAAGGCCCACAGGGATCAGACCATGGTTATACTGTAGCTGCTTCAAGGACAAGCTGAACTATAACAAGATAGGCTGTACCAAAACAATAGCTATCAGGCCTAGTGGAGACAGCTAGGCTCTTACAAGGCGCTGCCAAATATCACAATGTATTGCAGAAGTATTATAAGTGATGGTAAAATATAAATATAAAGGTAAGATTTAACCCATTAAGGCCTGAGTCCGATTCTTTAAATGTTTTCTAAATCCTAACAGTTTTTTTGAAACACGATTTAAAAAAAATAGCAGATCTACAAGCTCATAGCGCGGCACTCGGTGCCGCGCTATGAGCTTGTAGATCTGCTATTTTTGAATAGCCAAAGAAATCTAAAATGACACAGATGCGTTCCAGGTCTTAATGGGATAAGCAACGATAATAACAATATAGTATAATGAATAATTCTTCTCCACTGTGCAAAGTACAATCATTTACTAAATCGACTTGCTCACGAAAACTACTTTGACCACTTACTCCCTGTGTACTTCCTTGTTTGTGTGCCCGCCAGACAGCAGGTTAATGTTATGTAATGCTTGGAAGCTTGCAACCTAAGACACTTAAAAGATTAATCTATTGTATAATGAGCATTGAGTTATCCTTTTTTCTTTTTTCTTTTTTTTAATTTTAGAGCAACAAAAAAAACAGAATGAGAATATCTGTAATGGTGTGGTTCTCAAAGTGGGGTCCAGGGATCCCCAGGGGTCCTTGAGGGGGTTCCAGTGGGTCCCTAGCTAAATGATTGATAGTTAGGAATAGGAACCAAACTGACCCTATGTGTCTGTAACTCTGAGTAAACAAATGGAACCAAATAGACCCGTTACACTCTCAAGAGTTATGGGGGTCTGTGGGCCCTAATGCATGTCAACCTGGGGGTCCTTGACATGAAAAGGTTTGAGAACCTATGTAATGTAATTGCAGTAGGCCTGAAGGCTGAAAGCACAAACGACACCTCAGAATCAGACTAAAAGCTGTGTCATTCTCTCCAGCCACCAAAGAGGTGGACTGAACAAGAATTTATAAAATGCTAAATGAATAATTAAAAAGGTAATGAGGCTAACAACTACAAGGCCCTGGGTCAGAGCCAGGTCAGAGTCCTACCAAGAACAAACTAACTAGGATAGCTAACATGGTAAACAACTGAAATTAGAAGACAGAATAAGCAAATAACAGCATGTAATCCCATGTATTTATATTCATTTCTTCATGACAGGTAATCGATTGTTTCATTCGATAGCTTGTGTACTGTACTTGTAGAAACCTTGCATCTCCATGTTTCAACTTTATCAAAAATGTCATAAATGAATTCCATACTTTGTCATCATACTACAGCGTCACACAAAAGGAGCAAAATAATTGCTGATCTACAAGCCCACATTGCAGCACAACACATTGTGAGATCTGCTATTTTATAGTGAAAGTGAAAGTGGTCTGCAGGTTATCAAAACATTGAACCAATGAAATGTATTAACAGGAGCTTGTGACTGAATAATAACTACGTTGGTTCCATTCGGAACACAAGGTTCTTTTTTCCATTTTCTGAGAAGTAACAGTTTTGGAGATATACAAGGTTTCCACCCAACAGCAAGCAACAACGTGTATCAGCACTGCTGTTATCAATGTACTGCATGCACAATGCACAATTTGAACTGAATTACAACAACAATGCCATTAAGTTACACACTCTCTCATTCACTCCAGTCTTAAAAGGATCACTGGCTATTAAGCCAAATATGCCTTATATACATTCTAATTGCCCTCTATAACTAAAAGGTAGGGTAAGTGATTTTCTTTGGTTAAAAAGCTCTATATTCTGATAGTACTCATTGCTATAGTGTTTGTTCAGTAACAGGAGTCTCCTTGTCTCTCCAGCTCTTTATAAAACAGAAAATGCATTTTCGTTTCAGTTTCAGTTTCATTTCCAATTTTATCCAATGAGGATAGAGAACTCAATTCAGGATATAGATTAAACAAGTGGAATTGGAAGTGATGACACTAAGAAATGAGCAGGCAAAATTGGAACTGGAACACTATAAAAATGAAGCTTAAAAATGGGTACTTTCTCCAGATTGGCTGAGATTTTGACACCTACCGGAAAATGTATTTTCTGTTTATTAAAGAGCTGGAGAGACGGGGAGACTCCTGTTACTGAACAATCAGAATATAGTGCTTTGACCTTTTAACAAAATACTTTTTGTTTTAACACAAAAATATCACTTACCCTACCTTTAATCTTTCACTAAATAGGGAGGGACAACTCCCATCGCAAGTTGATGATGTCATTTGTCCATGTGTGATCCAGCCCTAAGGAATGGTCTTAATAAAAAAATACTTAATACTTCCAACGGTTAATATGAGCATCAAAACAATATGTGAAAAACATTTGTATTAGCACATGCATTCCATACATTCCATGGGTCTGGACCACACACGTACAAATGACATGATCAACTTGGAACGGGCATTGTCCCCCTTGAGTAAAAGATGATTTATAAAATACATACAATATTTATGGTGATTTTAATATAAAAATGTTGTTATAGAGGGCAATTGTAAATAATGTACTATATTAAGGCATATCAGGATTAGCAAGGGATGCTTTTAACCATTTAATATTCCAGACGTGGTACCATCCCCTATACACAAACCAACTGACTGACTTTCCCAGAATCCAGATTTGTGAATGAAAACAACCCAACAGTCCATTCACACACCCAGGAAAACCTGTGGTGTCGATGCTGTTGCACGGCGATGTGTGACCTATCGAATCACGTGACTCCTCCAGCTTTCTTTGGCATTTCTGCAGGCTCGGCAATTCTTTTGGGCAGACCGAACAGAGTCAACAGACAGACAGTCCCTTACACTTACAGTCTTTGAATGTCGACATACATATCATTAGTGTTAATCTCATGCAACGCACCACATTTACCACTTTTACCCATAGAGCTTTTACCTATATTATGCATGACGAAAGAAACTAATAATGTGCCGAATCTAAACAGCAATGCACTGAGACGAGACAGTCCTTGATAGGTCACTAGTTTCAGTGGAACGGCGACCAGGAAGCTAAAAGCTACCCGATGAAAACAACAAGCAGGCCTCGGTGGAAAATATCCCAAAAAAATAGCTGATCTATAAGCTCACAACGCGTCGCGAAGCGGCGCGTTGTGAGCTTGTAGATATCTACAAATATGAGCTTGTAGATATTTTCCGCGAGCGACGCTCGAGCGACGCTGTCGTACGACGAACTTACATAAAAAATTAAGCATTCGTTTTAGAACGTTTTATAAATGTAAGTACGTTCATACCTGCTGGTATCTTGCGCTGGGTTCGGCCATGGCGGCGTGAGACGGCTATCAGAGACAGCAACTAACCAAACAATGACTGTAAATAGTGATATAAGAGTGTTAAATGGATCAAGTCAATCCCAGGAACAAGACGTGCTGCTGCTGCTCCTCACTGACTGACTGGCTGGCTGACTGACTGACTGGATGATGACGTCAAAGCAACAACAAACCACGGAGCGCCCCTAGTGGCAACTGTCGACACTCGCACCTGGCCGCCAGGGGGCACTTTGGATTTCTTTTCAATGAGAGGGATGAATGATGATGATGATGAGACTGAGAGGCCAAAGCCCATTCATTTTCTCCATAGAGATGTCTGAAATATATATACATTATTTTAAGTTTGGAACCAAGCCACACAGGCTTCTGGTGAATCATGACAATACACACTTGATTCTGTGTCAAAACAAATGTTGGAATATTTAATTATATTATTCAAGGCTTCATGGGGTGTGTAATTGATAGAAAATAAGCACTTTTTGGGGTGAATTACTCCTTTAAGGCTAAAAGGAGATGACACAAAAAAAGTCCTGGGGACTCGTTTCTATTGTGGTCTTGTCACATGCAGGCTACTGCTGTTGTCATGAGGGTCTAGTCAACAGCTGTTACAAGGGCTATTTTCCACTTCACAATATTCTCTCCTGTTGTCATTTGTTGAGATTTGCTAACATCTGATTCATGTATTATTGACCTTTCTGTCAGCATAACTATTTGTGTTGTAATGTCTTTCAGTCCATACCATTAAAGAGAAGATGTCTTTGGGTACACCTATTTCAATAATATGGAAAATAGCAGATAAGACTTTCAAGGAATATAATGAGCATGTTTTGTGAGGTCACTATAGCAAATGTGTGTGAGATCCTTAGCGGAAATAGCAGATGTACAAGCTCACAACACATTGTGTGAATTGTGAGCTTGTAGATCGTCTTTTCTCACAGTTATTTTTGAAATGTAGGGCTGTGGTTGGCCCCAGTCTCTGGAATAGCCTACCCTACTTCAGGCTCACCCTTTCTCCCTTGTACAGCACTTTGGTCAACCAAGGTTGTTTTAAATATGCTTCACAAATACAGGTAAAGTTTGATTTGAATTGATTTAAGTAGTCACACTTTTTCTACTATTTTGTTTGCTTTTCTGAAAAGAAAAAAAGAAAACGCTGGCAAGAGATAGAAATGCACACAAACGTGGGTCTCATGAGGTTTTATTGTATCTTTATCTAAAATAAAAAGACAACAACAATGCCACTTTTGTCTGTGCGCTTAGTTCAAGGTGCGAACCGACTTCCAGTTGAGTTTATGCGGGGTGGTTCAGGTACTTGACGAGCATGGGGTAGGTGGTGCCTATGTGCTTCTGGGCGTAGTGGTGGCAGACGACATCGACCTCGTACAGACTGAACTGGACTTTGACACGCTCGTTGGGCGAGGAGAGGAAACACAGGGTGTAGAGGGCGAACTCGAACTCAGGACTGACACCGATGAAGATGCTGCCTTTGGGCTTTATGCCGTCCTTCCAGCTGAACTGGAGAGCCAGGATGTGCTTGTTCTCGTCAGGCTGTGGACACGGAGAACAGTTCATTTAACACTGCTGATTAAGTTCCCCAGCTTGATGTTCATTAGGCCAATGGTTCTCAACCTTTTCAGGCCGTGACCCCCCAAAATAATCCTATTTGAATTGGGGACCCCCCACCCTGATAAGCACTTGGAATTAGAATAGGAGTTGAGGCATCACATTTTGTTTGACTCAGTACCAAAGATAAAACAACAAAGATAAACAGGTTGAGAACCACAGCATTAGGCCACAGACCGCCATTTGATACTTTTGTTGTTGTTTTTTTAATCAATCTACACTGTAAAATCTTCAGTGTTAATTTAACTAACCATTTGGTTCCATCTGTGCACTCTCAGAGTTATAGGACTGTTAAAGGTCCATGTGAACCAGTGTGATAGACAAACCAGCTCGAAAAAGAGCCATGGATCTTGTGGAAAAGAGAAAGGGTATAGCAAAGAGAGGTATAAGTCACAAACGGTACAGGTCAACCGCTCTGTGGCAGGATACTGCCATGTGGAATGCCAGTGGATCCTGGCAGCTCAGTGAGCAGAGATGCATGCCACATGCCACCTACTTGCCATGTCACACGTCTGAATTCTTGCCCTGACCTTCATCTCACACATCATCAGCAGCTCTCTAACCCTCTCGCCATTCCTCTTGCTGGTACTGTACCTTCACTAGTAGTGTAGAGTACAATAGATCTAAACGATCTTTAAAACCATGTACTGTTTTGTACTAAAATCACAATTACAATTTAGGCATTTGGCAGACGCTCTTATCCAGTGTGATTTACAAAAGTGAGATCGGAATAAGCAGAATAAGCATGAACACTAGTCGAAAAACAACATGGTAAATAGTCACATGAGTAGAATGCAGAGAAAACAATGTAGCGCCTCAAAGAAACTAAGATAGAGGTGAGTGTTTAGACTATGGCAGAACATTGGGAGTGAGTCTATAGTTCTCACTGCAATGGGAAGTTTAGTCCACACTTTGGGAGCTAGGACGAGCTTGTTTGTGACAGGATGTATACAGAATGTTGTCGCCAGATAGCTAGAAAATGGATCAGGGCTGAACCAAAGATAAAACTGACAAGAGCGAAACAGAAAATGACCTGCGAGACAGAAAGTGGGCACATTTATGTCAAGGGCAAGGTCAACCTGATACAAAAAAGCAAGCTGCCATTGTCTGTGATCCTAACATCTTTCCTCCATTAACGGCGGTGACTTCATTCACTTGAATTAGTCATCTGTAAGCAAGCAGCGAGCACAGAGAACAAGATGGCAGCAAGTCGGTGTGTCACACGACATCTTGTAGTTGAAGTTTACTACGCACACACAGAGAATATATACAAATTGCACATGTCAAATGATGAATCATGGCTGATACGGACGTATTGTACGCAGAGGTGTCAGAAACGTCACCCCTGGTTCTAAAGTGTATTAGGCACACAGGGAAAATAAACGATTTCCCAATACACATTGCGTGACCGGAAGATGTGTTGAGTCATGGCTGGTACAGATGTAAGCAAGTCTGACCTCTGTATAGGAACAGGAAGAAACAGAAGAGGGACAAACTGTATCCTGGACACGAGAAAAACACAAACATAACATTGCTGTCGCGTAGAAACCTCTTATCTCCATATTTTAACTTTATGTGTTTTTTCGTAAATTAACGCCTTACTTGATCATACTACAGCGTCACACAAAAGCATAAAAAGTAGCAGATCTACAAGCTCGAAAGGCGACGCAAAGCGACACGCTTCGAGCTTGTCGATCTGCTACTTTAGCTTTTTTAGAATTTGAATCCTGAAAAGTAACCGTTTTGGACAGAGACGATATACCGTATCTATACAGTATATACAGCAACAAAAACGTGTAGTAAGTATATTTATACGATTATGTACACATCCTGGGATGTGGGTGGTAGAAGTACTCAGAACTTTTATTTAAGTAAAAGTAGAAATATCACTGTGTAGAAAATCTGTTACAGTTAAAAGTCCTGCGTTCAAAATGTCACCTACAGTATAAGTAAAAATATAAAAGTATTAGGATCAGAGCATAAAGTGATATATTTGTGTCCAGATGTGGCATCGTGTGTTTAATGCAGTACAGAATATTTCACCTGTGGAGAGTTATGGCTGACGCTGTAGCCTTTGTAGTCGATGTGTCCCAGCTTCTCCTGCAGGTACAGCTGGATCCAGTTGTGGAATCCGATGACGGTCCTGCGGTCCCTCGTCTCCCCCACAAACACATGCTCAAACCCAGAGGAGTCTGGCCTGGTGGATGGATGGATGGATGAACACATTCATTTGCATGAAAACCAAAAGTAGCAAACCCATATACCTAGTTACACTGCAGATCTACAAGCTCTCAACGCGTCACAACGTGACGCGTTGAGAGCTTGTAGATCGGCTATTTTCAGGGAAAATATTTAATGTAGAGCGTAAAACTGCAAATACTCTAGTATTAAGCCCTGAGTCCAAAATGAATTCATTTTGGGGTCATTATACAACATTTTCACACATTTTCAGAAAAGTTAAAAACATGTTACTAAATACTTTAGTGTCCCAGATAAAAGTGGAATATTCCAAGTTCCTAATCTGGGTATCCCATTGCTAGTAATAAGACCATCATTATCCATATCCATGCCATAACCTTATTATAAGGGGATATGGCATTTACATGAATACGCTCTCTTATAAGCATGGAAGAGATGATAAAAACAGGATTAAGGCCTACATGACCTCTCAGTGCTCATGTCATGTTAATGAATGTTGCTAAATCATTTGTTATTGTGATTATTGTTTTTAAGTTTATTTTTATGTTGCTTTTTTAAGATGTTTCTTTGATGTGGAATGTGTTATGTTGCTGTCTTGTTAGATGTCCCTTGTAGGGCAGCAACAGTTAATCCAACTAATTGAAAATGTAATTAATGTTCGTATTACAGTAAAAAAAGAAAATATCCAAAAACAGCAGACCTACAAACAATACATTTTTTGGGTTGTACAGCTATTTTCACCACTGACACTGTATAAAAAAATCTATTAGCCTACTTTTGTTTTGCATCGATTTGCTGATATATTACAATTACTTCTCGAGTATTAGAATAATCGAAAAGTAATCGATAGAAAGTTGCAGACCTTGTAAAATAGATTATGAATCTCCAGCGGGACTACTCCCCTTTAAATAAAGGTGAAAAACATGAGAATCCTGAATATCGCCTCTGTCGGGTTGAAACCTCATATCTGCAAAACTGTCGCTGTAGTATGATCAACTATGGCAAACATTTACAAACAAAACACAAAAAGTTAGAATATGGAGATAGGAGGTTTCTGCCCGACAACAACAACGATATATAGGAGGAAGAAAGAAACAATGATTTGTAGTGAATAAACTGCAGCCCCACTTGCTGGAGCCCCTCCTGGCGTAGAGTTCAAACCAGATCCTGTACAGCTGATTTTTGAAATCTCTGTCATCCTTTGGAGAGATTTTCTTCTGCACCAAGTAGTTATGGGCTATCTGTAAGCCACCAGGAAAACAAACAAGCACAAAAAATGCATGTACAAATGTTTTTAATCAACACTTATGAGACAAGATAAGATGCAATATAATATATAATATCGTCACTGTCTGGGCAGAAATAAAACCTCCTATCTCCATATTCTAACTTTTTGTGTTTTGTTTGGAGAAGATTTGCCCTAGTTGATCATACTACAGCGTCAGACACAAGCCTTAGATCTGCTACTTTTGATGTTTTTTAATCTGAATCCTGAAAAGTAACAGTTTTGGAGATATGAGGTTTCCACCCGACAGAGGCGATATGCAGGATTCTCATGTGTTTCACCTTTATTCAAACGGGAGTATTCATAATCTATTCTACAAGGACTGCAACTTTCTATCGATTACTTTTCGATAATTGTGTTTTTTCCCCCCGCAAATTAACACCCTACTTGATCATCCTACAGCGTCACACAAAAGTATCAGATCTGCAAGCTAGAAACGTGGCGCGAACCGTGAGCTTGTAGATCTGCTACTTTTGCTATTTATGAATTTGAATCCTGAAAAGTTACTGTTTTAGACATGTGAGGGTTCCACCCGACAGAGACGATATAACTTCATTAGGATTAACATCACAGTACAAAAATTCTTAAAAAATCATACTATGCATATATATATATATATATATATATATATATATATATATAGGCCTACTAAGGAAAACAAGACTAAACTCTTCTTACAGCCAATAGGACCACAGTCATTTGAACATCAATCAATCAATCAATCAATCAATCAATCAATTAATCAATCAATTAATCAATCTTCTCCTAAATAACATGCCCAAAATAGGGATGCCAGGTTGAAAGTGGTAAAACATTTATTTTAAGGCTATAGAATTATGAGTGCACACAAAGTACTACTCATATAGTCAATTAAAATAAAAAGTACAGTAAATTAAACACACAACGTACCCTCATAGTTGACGTCTGAATGATGGAGTCCAGGAACTTGTGATTCTCTGCCTCCTCTTCAGGAGTAACAATCTCTGGCACGCCGGTGTCACTCACATAGTTATCCAATAGGGAGATGAAGGCTACAAAAAAAAAACATACAGAATTACGTACATATAGAGCAGTGGTTTTCAACCTTTTTCATATCAAGGTCCATTATTTAATCGCCATTTGAGCCATGGACGACCGTTTGATGAGATTTAGCCTCTCAGACTCAAAATTTAGAATATTTCGTTGTCGTTTGATAAGATTTTGTCCACAATTCCATGCTGTATTGATGTACCATAGGAGAGATAACGGGAAAGTTGATCAAAATAACAATTCTTCTACATTCTCTAATTGTGTAATTAAGTAATGCAGATGTTTAACAATAATTTAACTCTTGAGACCCTTACGGGTCTATTTGGTTTCATTTTAAGCTCTCAATAGTTAAAGATCAACCTAATAAGGGTCCATTTAGCTGGGGACCACCTGGAAGCCCCTCAAAGACCAATGGTGGTCAGCACCGAAGTCTGACATCACTGCTGCTAGAGGCCGCTATCCTCCTGCGTCACACAGTTATTTTTAAACTAAACTTTAGTTAGTAGTAACTTTGTAGATTTGGATTATTATTACAAAACATACATTAACCACTTCGGCCCTACATTTCGGCCATTTGAAAACAGCCGATATTTTCATACATTTGAAAAGTTGTGAAATGCTAAATGTTTATACATTTTGGTTCATTCCGGACTTTTACTTGTACTACATTGCAGTATTGATGCTTTTACTTTTAAGTAAAAAATGTGAGTACTTTTTCCACCACTGCATGTGTGCAGAGCAACACCCCCTCACCCGCTGTCATTATGCAACATACTGTAGTGACGCCTGTCATAAGGAGATTATGGTTAAAGAGCTCTGCTCCAGGGACATTATGAGAGTGATGCAATCACACAGGAACCAGTGCAAATAGCATGTGGAGACAACTTTATACAGTGAATGTTTGGTTGGTAGTGTTGGTACAATTAATGAGGCACTGCAACATTAATTGTAAACTGCCTCACAATATTATAATATTTTAAAGCATTAACACTACACTATATACTCCGTTGTATACGATGGGTGGTGAAAATAGCAGATCTACAAGCTCACAACGTGTTGCATCGTGACACGCTGTGAGCTTGTAGATCTGTTATTTCCCCCCAAAATTGCTCATTCTTGTACCATTTTGGACAAGGCCTTAGGAAGCGTGTCAGAACCTAAATATGCCATAGAGGTGTGGTGATGTGGAGGGGGGAGGTGGAGGTGTAGTGGGACATCTAGTGGCTGAATGGTGCCTTCAGCACCTTTAAGCACTTAAACCCCAGCATCCCTGATTATTGCGGGGAAAGCTTTCGCAGAAAATAGCAGATCGACAATATAGGATTTAAGTGGTTAACTCTCAGAAGCAATTCAGGAGGATGTCAGGCTGTCAGTTTCCTGCACTGTTGCTGCAAAATCCATATTTGTAACACTTCACATTCTTACCTGAAAAAGTCTCCTTTTTGAAAATGTTCTCGTCCACATATGAAAAGAGGGGGTATCCTGCTCCGTCATTGTCATCGGCCATAGCCATCGCGTCCCCGGCCTTACCCTGTGTTACACAACCCAAAATAAGGACAGAGTCATCACTTTGACCAGTGGCTAATGTTTGGTTGCTGAACTCCAGCTGTCAGTTTATTTGCTCTGACCTATTTTTATTTATTTATAATTGGATTAATTGTTTTGCAGTTATTACTTTTATTTGCTTCTTTTCTTTTTTTTAAATGATATGATGAATGACTTGATATTGTTTCCAATATGCTACTGGGACAGATATCCTCAGAAAGGATAATAGCAGTCCAAATTTATGAATGAGTGGTTATTAATCACACATTGATTGGAACCTGACAGAAAACACATATCAGTGATTCACACAATCTAACCACTAAAACCCTACGGTATGCAGTATACTTTATTGACTGGGACCCCCCAGGGCTCTATCCAAGGTCCCCTCATTTGTTCCCTCTACACCAAATGTCTTTGTTGCAGACAGATAGCCAATCGTATGAGCTTGTAGACCTGCTATGTTCGCTGAATGTTTCGCTCCAAATGTTCGCCTATTATGAATGCCCAGAATAGGGACACTAGCTAGGGTTCAAGTGGTTATAATTACATTTTCTAATCTATGCAACCCTCAACCAGTGGTGGATAGTAACATTTACTCAGGCACTGTACTTAAGTACAATTTTGAGGTATTTTTTACTTTACTGGAGTATTTCAATAATTTTACTTCTACTCCATTACATCTCAGAGGCAAATATTGTACTTTTATTCCACTATAATTATTTGAAAACTTTAGTTACTAGTTACTTTGTGGATTTTGATACATGTACTTTTGAATACCGAACTTGCACTTGTAACAGACAATACAATACGGTATTGATTATTTTACTTAAGTACAAAATGTGAGTGCTTCTTCCATCACTGCCCTCAATCTAAATACTGTATAGTAAGCTATTTCCAATTCCAATTCGTCTGCATGTTGTCGTGGAATTCTGGATCAATCAGCAATCGATAAGGCCCATAGGAGTCGTCTAGGTGGTGATGGTTGTGCTTTATGTACTTGATATCATGGTCAGAAGTACATTAACACTCATGTCATTGGTACGGTAGTTCTGCCTCGAGCACAGGGCAGAGATCATAGTTATACTGTAGCTGCCTGAAGGACAAACTGAACCATAACAAGATAGGCTGTACCAAAACAATAGCTATTGGGCCCTAGTGGAGGCATTTAGGCTCTTACAAGCTGCCAAATATCATAATGTATTGTAGAAGTATTATTAGTGATGGTATAATAAGGTTAGATACAGTATAAGCAGCCATATAACTTCTTCCTCAATGGCTTTCGGCATGTGTACCTGAAGAGAGATCCTGTAGTCTGTCCCAGGCGTGAGTCTGTTTTTGTCATTGTCCCACAGTTCCTGCACGATGGTAGACAACTCTCTATCGCTCTCAATCATGATGTGACTGCTTTATGGGTCCACTACGTTGGTCCCTCGGTGGTTGAACTACAGGCGTCTTGGTTCAGAAGCTCTCTATAGGACATGAGAAACAGGAATAAAGTTGTTTAGGCCAGTGGTTTTCAAACTTTCTGTGCCAAGGCACACCAATCAAAATCTGAAGGCACACCTGTGTTCTTACCGAAAATAGCAGATCAAGCTCTCAATGTGTCGCATGTGAGCTTGTGGATGAGCTATTTTCACTATAAAAAAAAAAAAAAAACTATAAAAAACATGAAATAGAGAAATGTATAGGACCACAATGGTCCCCAGGACCTTTTTGTGTTATCCTTTTAGCCTTAATGTCTGACTGTACCTCGTGCTGTTTACATTTCTGACTAATTAAGTATTCAATCAATCGTGTAGTCTGTATTGGGAAATGAGTGCACACAAAGTACCGATATAGTAAAATTGGAAATAATTTCATACGTTTTTGTATAGAGTTGTATACAGTATGTTGCAGTAGTGTGTGGTCACCGGTTGTCACAAAATCCCACGGCACACCTGGACTAGTCTCACGGCACACCAGTGTGCCTTGAGACTAAACTGCTTGGGAACCACTGGTTTAGGCCAGTGGTTTTTAAAATGTCACACCACACTGTATGAGAACCACTGGTTTAGGCTTCAGGATACAGATGTGTTGTGTTTCACAATTTTTTTTCGCTAATCTCTCAATCAATGTGTGCATATTGAGATTACAAATGACTGTGAGCTCAGGGAGATTATGAACAGTGACACATTCATATCTGTTCTGCATTCGTAGAGAGGTTTGTTTTACCCTGATTGCTCCCGGCAATTCAAGGTGCCACTCTATTTGGACAGTTATATACTGTACAAGTGTTCAGTTTTACTTTATTGTCATACATTTTCCAGAAACACAACAACAAACGTTGAAGTTTACGACCTGCTTTAGCCATTCATGTATTCCATGATTTTCTCCACCGTGCTCACAGCAGGACATTGGAATTACGATCTGTAATCGACTAAAAATAGCTCTTGAAAATGATATAGCTTGTTGATGATGGTCATTGTCAGTGATGAATATTTGATGACTTACTAAAA
>NC_139949.1:45392492-45472492 GCF_963454915.1 Gymnoscopelus microlampas | reverse complement strand
GTCGCTCTGTCTCTCAGTCTCTCTGCATCTCTCTCTCAGTCTCACCTCTGTGTCTCAGTCTCTCTGTCCCTCTCTCACCCAAGCGAGTGACTACTGCATTACAGGGTAAGTAAGTACAGGCTGTGCCACAGGTAATAATGTGTTATGATAACCAACTGAAGTAAGGACTAGTTTGCTGAGTATAAGTAGACATGCAATTTACTTAAAGGAGACACACCATGAATTTCACTTTTTTTTATTTTTTTTTGTATTTTTTTGGCTCCCCAGTGTCTCTTGTACCCCAAAAAATATTTTCTTTTAACATTCAGTCATTCATTCTCATTTCAGAGATTTTCAGAATGGGCGTGTCTGAACAGGCCATCTCAGAATGGCAAGTTTGCTTACCTCACCAAACTTTCTGCCCATGTATTTTGACAGACAGAATTGCTCAGTACCGCAGTACAGCACCCCCCTAGCCAACTGGACGTTTTGGTATTGCAGCTGAAAGTGCTTTATAAGCCTGAGAGAATTGACTTGGGATGAGTATATCTGAGTGTTGATTTAGGCTCAAACCTTTTGAAAATGGTTTGAGGGACATACACCATATGATATTAAATATCAAATATTTTTTTTAAATTCATGGTGTGTCTCCTTTAATGTATGAATAAATCCTCAACATATCACTTATATTGAATGTTTACAATCTGTTGCAGAACATACTTTGGTCCATTGTATTCAAAACATTATTACTGGAAGCTTTCCCCCAAATAAAATAAAATATAATAAATGAAAAATTCACATGAACCGCTAATAGACCGATGCAAAGAGGGGATATTGCCAATTATAAAATCAACTCTACCCCAACTCCCTTTCATCATAGTTTCATGTTGCATTATGTCTGTCTGTCTTTATGCTGCCGGACATGCTCCCCCACTGACACTTGTATGACTCAGCAGTGTGTGTGTGTGTGTGTGTGTGTGTGTGTGTGTGTGTGTGTGTGTGTGTGTGTGTGTGTGTGTGTGTGTGTGTGTGTGTGTGTGTGTGTGTGTGTGTGTGTGTGTGTGTGTGTATGTTTCGGAGGACAATATCACAGACACTCCCCTTGCACACTCTTGTGGGAGAAAGGAGGCATTGTGAGAGGTGAGCCTTCCGTTAGTAATTCAACACAGTCAGCAGACAGCAGCTACAAACCTGAGTCGATAAGGTAACAAAAGTACCCTAACCCTAACCCTAACCCTAACCCTACTTTTCAGGATTCAAATAAAAAAAACACGAAAGTAGCAGATCAACAAGCTCAAAACGCCACTTTGCACCGATTTCGAGCTTGTGGATCTGCTACTTTTAATGCTTTTGTTTTGTGTGACGTGTAGTATGATGAAGTAGGGTGTTCATTTAAGGGAAAAAACACAAAAAGGTTACAATATGGAGATAAGAGGTTTCTGCCTGACAGCAACAATTTCAAAAGCCAGTAAAAACTGCAATAAAACCTTTAGAATATAGTACAGCGGTTCCCAACCCTTTTTTCTGGATCAGGGCCCTCTTGAAAATCTAATTAACACGGCAGGCTTGGTCAGATGGGTGGGCCCCTGTGCATTTTCAGAGCGCGTTTATTATTTTATCAATTGATTGTGAACTAGTATACTTCCTGTTGATTTTACTATTTGAAGATTCGGATCCAGTCAGGGTTTTTATTCCTATTAAAAATAGCTAAACCAACAGGAAGTTGACATTTTTATATAAAACAAAAACGAACTGTACTGGGTTGTGTGATGTTCTATATTGTTTAAATCGGCTTTGTTTGCCTATGTTTACGGGCTAAAAGAGTGACTTTGTAATGAGGAACATTTTGAATGATTAATTTCTACAGCAATTATTTGTGATTTCTTGGCCACCTTTGGAGTTACATCATGGCAAGGTAACTACACAACCCAAACCTCTACCAAATCTTCCCCCCTCAAAAATCTTGGCCCAAACCAGCTGCGTTGAGCTTGTAGATCTATTATTTCCCCCCATACAGGGATGCTAGGGTTACAATGCTTAAAGCAACACTTGATATTAATTCTATTTTTTCTATTTAACTTCATAATAATTCTACATTTATCTTATTTTAACCTTTAACCAGCAGAAATCCCTTTGAGATTAAAAATAATTTCCAAGGGTGACCTGGATCACAACAGGCTCGGCTAGTCTTCGCTCATTAGCAAACTCACTGGTTTTATGTTGTTTCGATTATGCTATTGGCTCATGGTATGGTGGCCTAACCAAAGCCCTGAAAGAGAAGTTGCAGGTTTCTCAAAATAGGTTGGTCAGGCTTGTCTTGTGGCTGTCTGCAAGGGACCATGTTGCAAGGTCAGTTCAACTACAGCTGACTACAGGTGCATAATATCTACATCAACAGCGCCCCTGTGTACCTCTGTAAGCTTTTTCAGAAGCGTAGCGAAGCCCATCCCCACCTAACCAGAGCCAGCATAGCAGACCTGACCATGCCCACGTTCACCACTGAAATGGGAAAACGCTCATTTAGATTTGGAGGAGCAGTTAACTGGAACTCGCTAACCCTGACTATAAAGAGCATCAGCAGCCATCTCCTTTTTAAGATAAGGGTCAAAGCATGGCTTTTAGAGCATTTTACAGAATAGCAGGGTCACTTATATTAGCAATGTGTTTATATGTATTTATGCTGTAGCTAGTGTAGCTATTGATTGTATTATATATTGCTGTATTGTCTACCTGTATGTATTTTGTTGCAATATTGTTTGTCTCAGACCAAGGACCACAATGGAAATAAGTCGCACGACTTTCTTGTGTTTGTATCCTTGACGTTTCTCCGATGAACATGATGTAACATGGGTTATTCCTGTATAATGTCTAATAAAATCAAATCAAGAAGCCAAGAACAAATAATACATTTTATAGCTATTAAAAGCATAGCAGATGGAAATGGAAGACAGAAACCAAGCAATCCTTTGGAAACAAAATCCTTTTCTGTACCCGGCAGCACAAATACTTTGTTTGAAAGCCTGTGTTGGTTTTAACATCCTCCAAAACACCTGGACAACATGTCCAACCACCCCTCAAAAGTGTAATGATACAACAGCTGAAGCAGAACCAAATGCCAAAATGGCTGATCTGCATAACATTTGATGCAGAGTCTGTTTTAGTGGCAGTCTCTGACGTAGTGACAGCAACAAATTTCACTGATGGTTAAAAGATAGTTTTGCAAACGTTTAGTCGACTAGCCTAAATGTTAAGACAAGCAGATCTGCTAAGTTTAAACCTGTGTACACCCACCCTTACAAATCTAAACCAGTTGATTCAGCAAAATGAGTTCAGACAATAAGAAGTGAAATGCAAACGGAGCAAACCATGATGCTCAGAACACATGCATAGAGCACCGAAGTCTGACGTAATTAACACATCCTACCTGGGTCGCGTTTCTTCTCCCCCGTTCTGAATCCCCATAGACGTGTTTAATATCGCGTCAAATAAGAACTGTGTTCCAAAAATAAACAAATGACCCGGCGGGTTTTACTCTTATGGATATGAAACATCAACTGACGGTGAGAAAACGCTAATGTTACTTCCGCCGAATTAATTTTCGTCCGAAACAGATTGTATCAAATATGAGTGACTGACTATCATAAACGATACAGAGCCACCTCCCTGACAATATTCCAGAGACAGTTTGTTTCTTTTTGTTCTAACAACATAACATAACATTGGGTCATTCTAAGATGACCCAATGTTATTCTCCATAGAGAAATGACTTTACGACCCAGGGGATGGACTCTATTCCAGCAAACATTAATCATCATTGTGCTACCAGCTACAAGGGAAACTGTGCACGTAGCTTGAAGAAAAGGCTAATTGTCAAGTGGAAACATTTAATTATTTTGTTTTTGAAATTAATATAGTCAATAAAAGTAAATATAATACCTGCTGTGGCAGTCTCTGAAGCTTAGCTGTTGTAGTGGCAGTTACTGAACCTGAAAGCAACACAAGTAATGACAATTCACAATGAAGTACACTAAAGAGATTCTCTTGCACCCCGTCTCATCAAAGCATGGATTTACAGAATAGCGGGTCGTGCAATTGGAATGACACTTTAGATTTGAGGGATAAAGCTTGCCTTTCACAATTACGCCCATGCTCCGTGGTGCCGAAAAACCTGTATGCACCGGACTCACAGCTGGCTCCCCCGACAAATCTTATCAGTGACTGAAAGACATCCCCAGTGTTAAACACCTGCTGCTTTTATAGAAATGCAAGGCAGCATCAATGATTCCTGGACAGTCGAAGCACAACCCCACTCTGGCCCATAGATAATACTGCATGCATGTCCCAGGTATGTCTATTATTGAAGCAGGTCTCTCCACAATTAAACTCGCTGAATTCCCGACCGATTTATGTTAGACACGCTGCTTTATTAAGAAATAAAAATAAAATACAAACTGTTGACCAAATACTGTAATACCCAGATGATCTCATAAAAATTGCTTAAAACAGGACGAGAAAATAAAAAACAATATTTCCCATTACACGACTCCGCAAGAGTCTTTCCAGCAAAGAGTTGGCCGTTGCGTTCAATCAGCCTCATAACAGGGGGAATCAGTGTCAGAGATTCCATGACATTCCACACAGCGGGAGGAAGATCTGCAAGCGGTCATTCACCCAAACATCTGAACGATTTCTTCATGATTCATTCTTCATCACGTGTCCTCCTCTTCCTCCTTTATGCGGCCGCTTGAACGCAACTCTTTGAGCGATCTTTCTTCAGTCATTCTTCACGTGCGCCTCGTCTTCTCCCAGCTTGGAACGTTCCAACCACTTTTTATACTTGGCCCGGCTTTTCCTGAAAGCGAACCTGCCTATGTCCACCATGAACACCCAGGCCAGGATGTACATGACCGCGGCGCCGACCTTGATCACCAGCGCGGGCCTGGGCGACATCATCTCGCAGTAGAACAGGACGGTGCCAATGCCGACGCGCACCGTGGCGAACAGCAGGATGAAGAGGAGGTCCACGGCGTCGCCGAGCAGGCTGTCGTACAGGCCCACCTTGCGGAGGAACCAGCGCGTCTGCAGCAGGGGGTTGGTGATCTCGCTGCCGAAGATGGCGCCGCAGGTCTCGCAGCCCGACTCGCCGATGCCCAGGGCCAGCAGGATGCCCGTGATGCTGGCCACGTGGTGGGCCAGCATGACGGGGCCCTCGGAGCGGTAGTACATGCACCAGCCCATGTCGAAGAAGAAGTAGCCCAGGCAGGTGGCCAGGGCCAGCGTCTGCATGCTGGTGTTCTCCGTGCCTGCATGGGAGAACGGACATGGATGAGCTCAGAGCAGATTTAGACCAGTAGTGGTATAGAGGCAGAAACCTCTCATCTCCATATACCAGCTTTGTGTTTTTTTCATAGATGAATGCCCTTCTTGATCATACTACAGCGTCACACAAAAGAATCAAAAGTAGCAGATCTGCAAGTTTGAAGCGCGGTGCGACACATTTTGAGCTTGTAGATCAGCTACTTTTGCTATTTTTGAATTTGAATCCTGAAAAGTACGTTTTGGACATACGAGGTTTCCACCCGACGATGTCACACTTTATCACATACTGTACTAGGCTGGGAGATGTGACTTTAAAACAATATCATGATGATTGTTTTTGTTGAAACATTTCAACAACGCTAAATCTTATAGACCTGAACCCTGGCACAAAGTATGTTCAGATGGGGGTCAGACCTATCAATTTGGAGGTCATTGACATGAGAAAGGTTTGGAAACCAATGAATTAAGCGCATTTTCACAATGTTTGCCTCTTTCTTACGTAATATTTAACAATTTGGTATTAAAAAGGCCTTGAAAAGTCATTAAATTGTAACTTTAGCAATGTGCAGATACCCTGTATACACTTATACTGTATTATACTGTATGTTGATTTGTTTGCTGTTGAGTGAGAAAACAATGTTGCACATTAAGCTAATCATCTAATCCAGGGGTCTTCAACAGAGTGTCCGGGACCCCTAAGGGGTCCTCAGAGTTACTACAGGGGGTCCGCCAAATCTTTGTGTGATATGATTTGTTTTTTTACCTTAACCACTTGAACCCTAGCATCCCTTTTCTGAGGAGAACTTTAGCCAACAATAGCAGATCTACAAGCTCACAACGCCTCGCAGCGCGAGGCGTTGTAGATCGGCTATTTTTGGCAAAGAGCTGTTTGGTGTAGAGGGAAAAAAAGAGCAGACCAAGTAAACTAAAAAAGTTGAATCTGAAACACAATTTTATACAGGGGGTCCCCTGCTTCATCTCTCTCTCAGCTAGGGGGTCCTTGGCCGGAAACCGTTGAAGACCCCTGATCTAATCTAAATCAAAGAATTTGACGACCGATCCCACGTTTGGGAACCAGTAACTTTAGCCTGAGCACTGAGTACTGACCTGCATGTGTGAATGGCAGCGGCCCGTCTATGAACACGACGTAGGCGGTCAGCAGCACTATGATGACCCCGTGGGACAGTGTGACCAGGCGACAGTTCCACTCTGGCCCCTGCTGGCTGAAGGTGAGGCACAGCAGCAGGTACAGACACAGCCAGACAGCCAGGCTGCACAGCACCTCCACACACACCATGACTATACCTGAAACACATGGACAGTAGGGGAATAAGTACTTGGCTACTTGCATATTTATTTCTTTACTCAACCACTTAAACCAGGGGTCTTGTGACTCTCTCAGCTAGGGGGCAATGACCCCCTAGCTGAGAGAGAGATGAAGCAGGGACCCCCTCCATATTGTATACAATTGTGTTTCAGATAAACTTTTGCTGCTCTTTTTTCCCTCTAATCCTATAACTCTTAGCCAAAAATAGCAGATCTACAAGCTCACAACGCCTCGCGCTGCGAGGCGTTGTGAGCTTGTAGATCGGCTATTTTTGGCTAAAGTTCTCCTCAGAAAAGGGATGCTAGGGTTCAAGTGGTTAAGGTAAAAACAAATAATCATATCACACACAGATTTGGGGGACCCCTTGTAGTAACTCTGAGGACCCCCTAGGGGTCCCGGACCCCCTGTTGAAGACCCCTGACTTAAACCACATCATCCGTATTGTGGGGAAAGCTTTCGCAGAAAATAGCAGATCGACAAGCTCTCAACGCGACACAACTTATGATTCCGATAGTAATCATTTGCTATATCTCCAGATCTTTAGGTTTATATATTGAGGTCAGGATACCAATTTTATCCAATCAGGAGAGAGAACTCATATAGGATACATGAGTGAAATTGGAAGTGATGAAACAAAACCAAAAAAGTGAGCAAAAGTGACATCCCCAGACAAAATGCATTTTCTATTTACTGAAGAGCTGGAGGGACAGGGAGACCCCTGTTATAGCAACTACTTTCACAATAGAGCTTTAACTTTTAACAACTATTATTATCTATTAATTAATGTTAATGTGGTTCTATTAGGGCCTTGTTGCCCACGAACAATGATGATTAATGATTAAAAGTTTGAGAGCCTCTGGAGAGTGGAGACCTACTGGATTCACAGCCTGTTGCAGATAATTAATTTCCAACCACACCACACTTACCTGTTTTGCTAGTGTGACGCTCAAGAGCAGGAGGCGTTCACCTTTTTTTCATCTCAAAGCTTAATAATTAGGCTATGTATTTCCATCATGAACAGATCTTTTTCACTGCAGCCATTTTGACATGAATAAGCAGGTACACACAGTTGTTAACAATGATACTAATTAAGGTTGTGTTCCATTCAGGTGCATCATGGCAGACTGGAAAGAGCTCTGCTACACTACATGGAACATTAATTAGTATCAACTGTGTTTAAACCTTCCTGCAGTTTATAGTAAGAGAAAAAGAAAGAAAGAAAGAAAGAAAGAAAGAAAGAAAGAAAGAAGAAAAACTGAAAGTTTTAAGTTTCAGATAATTACCAGCCACAATAAAAGCTAATAAACTTTACAAATGTGTGTTTCAGACCATAATGACATTTTTAGATGAAGCTGTACAGGTGTAGTAGTTCACATCATACAAGTTGTTTTTGTTTTGTCTTGTAAAGCGACTTTGAGTACCAAGATAAAACCTTCCTCTTTAGACTTTTGAATAAAAAACTTCTCTCAAGTTTAAAAAACAAAACAAAACTGTGTTTCACATGACTTAAACAATACACATTTTCTCTCCTTTCTAAGAAGAGACCTTGGCTTGAACCATGTAAGAGCTCTTTTGTTTGAGTATGACTGTCTCCAGATAAAACGTTCCTTTTTAACTTTTTGGTGATGTTAGAAGATGGATGTGGTACGAGCAAAGGTATGAATGAACAGATACACGTTGTTTCTTTCTCTGTCTATTTCCACCTTTCATGAAACTGCAATAATGGAGATAAAAGACAAAATTACACCTGTAAACCTGTGACAATAAAGTTGAGTTGTATTACTGGCTAGCTGATGCCACCCGTTTGCATTAGCATTATTTGTTGGGGGACTGCCCATAACATGCTAACAAGCTTCCAGTAGACATTTCTCAGTAGCACAGATTAAAAAAGGGCTTCTGACTAAATTGAGTAAGTACAGTAGTTCTCAAAGTGGGGTCCAGGGACCCTCTGGGTTCCTTGGGGGAGGATGGTCCTTAAAATTAAAAGGTTTGAGAACCACTGGACTTGTACTTCCCCCCAGTAGACTGGCAGCAGTATGTATGTGAAGTGTGCCCAGTAGCTTACCTCAACCGTCTCTCTTGGTTTGTGGTCTTTATCTGGGAGACCCTTGACAGCTGACTCCAAGAAAATGAACGCAGTCTTCAGCCTCCATGCCGTACTCCAGACGCTTCCATAGAAGTCTGCCTACATGTCCTCCTTTAGTTTTCTACATTTGAAGCACATGTACAGTGGACCTGCCAGCGTGTGGCAGCGAGGCCGTATCTACAGCACTATAATCAATTAGTAGATTCTTCCACTTCATCTCACCGTGGATCCTCTTAAAGGATTATGGTTTTAGAGCAGGATAGTGAGACCTGTCGCCAGACACAGCAGTCTCCCTCTGCTGTTGGGTTTTAACTGGTTCTCAAACTGATAAGTAAGCCTTGCCGAGGCATGTGGCCCTGGGGCGCGCAGGAGCCTGTCTCCTGTTTCTGCAGCGTGAGGCAGCTTGATGTACAAGTACACCCCTTGGATATGACGCTAGTACGTCACAGGGCCTCACCCCCAATACAGCCCTTGATGCTGAGAGCCAAGCAGGGACGCATTGGGTTTCATTTTTATAGTCTTTGGTATATGACCCGGCCAGGGAATCTAACCCCGACCTCCTAATCTCAGGGTGGACAGTGCACTCTAACCACAAGGCCACTGAGCTGGTCATCAAACACAGTATCCCCATAACTCTGAGAGTGCACAAATGCAGGTCAATTTGGTTACATTAGTGCACTCTCAGAGTTACAGACCTGTAAAGGACAATTCAAGCTTGGAGCGACAAGTGTCGAATGGACACCCCCGTAAGGAACCCTGAGAACTTTGAGAACCACTGTTTTAACTCATCCTGGCTCTGTGCCTTGTGAGATCAGATTTAATAAAATGTATATATTTGGGTCTATCTTTTTTAACTACTTTCAAACTGGCCTCCCTATATTGTAGGCATGTCATTATATGCAACTGTCTAAACTGTTCTGTCAGAAATAGCAGCTCTACAAGCTCACAACGCATAGCAATGCAACACATTGTGAGAATGTAGATCATTCATCATACAATGAAGTAATAGGGCTATAGTGGTTAATTAGAAGAAAGATTTTCAGTAAAATACAGAGAGACTGGATACCTTTCAGTGAGCTGGATGCAATCCTATCTGGAGGGGAGAGAACAGGTGGTGGAGGTGAACAGACCCTGCCCCCCCCCCCCCTCCCAGTGAGCGTGTGCCGTGTGGCGTTCCGCAAGGAACATTAAAGGCCCTAGGCCTTTACTGTTCCTGATATATGTAAACGACATGACATCAGCTTGTGACTGCAACTTGTTCTTGTTTGCGGATGACTCAGCACTGCTGGTCTCAGACAGGGACAAGTTGCAGGTTGAAAAAGCCCTTAGCTTGCAATGGGCCTGGTCTACAAGATACAGTACACCACAAAGACACCCATGTACCTGTCAAACTACTTCACAAACGTCAATGAAGTCCACAATCACAACACCAGAGGGAGCTCCACTTATGACGTTCAACCAAGATTTGGCTCAAACAAGAGATTAAATTTGTTCTCCTGCTATGCCACAAAAATGTGGAACTCCCTACCAACAGTCGTAAAGGAGTGTAAATCCCTACTCTCCTTCAAAACCACAATTACAGGTGGCTGCAATTTGAAACTGGCCCCGGTAAAAGTCAAGGCTTAGCTTGGCAGTTGCTGTTAGTAAGTATTACGCATTTGCTTGATTGTCTAGAAGTGCCTGGCAGTCAGAAATGTTGTGATCGATCAAAATTCAATTTAATAGCAAATTGTGAAATTACAGAGAGACAGACAGACAGACAGACAGACAGACAGACAGACAGACAGACAGACAGAGAGAGACAGACAGACAGACAGACAGACAGACAGACAGACAGACAGACAGACAGACAGACAGACAGGAGAGAGAGAGAGAGAGAGAGAGAGAGAGAGAGAGAGAGAGAGAGAGAGAGAGAGAGAGAGAGAGAGAGAGAGAGAGAGAGAGACACACAGAGAGACAGACAGAGGCCCCTGCTTGACAAATAATTTGAAATGAACAGTATAATACTTAGTTTGTTGGTCCACACATACCTATCTGTCTCAAATGAAGACGTATCACTCGTCTGCTTCTTGCCTGTGTGCGTCTGTGTGCTCTCCTCGTCCGTTGAGTGGAGATGTGCGCCCGGCCAGATGCGGAGTACAGCATGGATTTCTACTGACTCTGTACAGAGGGCAATTCTTTCAACATAAAATGCTGCATTCCAGTTCAGCAGAGTAAAGGGCCATTCACACTGAGCACTATAACTGTAACTATAAAAATATAGTTTTAAAATTAGTTCTTAGTCAAGTGGATGGCAGAGTTCACTTCACACCAACTATAATAAAAATACAATGGTGAACGATATAGTTATACTTATCATTATAATTATAGTGCTCAGTGTGAATGGCGCTTAAGAAGGGGCAATTCTCTTGAATGCTGCCTTCGAGTAGGGCATTGAGAAGAGGCATTTGCGTTTTTTACACCATAGTAAATGCTTCATCCATGGTCTGGAGAGGGCACTTTTAACCGACAGGTAAAAGGGCAGGGGCTCGATCCCCCTTTCATGTCTATGTGTGCATGGGGTGAACAGTATACTGTAATCAAACAGAGAAATAGCAACATTGACTTGGACATTTATATCAACTACTTTGTGTTTTTGCTCTGCCTATTCTAGTCAGCAGTGTATAGATAGTTACTTTTAGGAAATTTAATTTACCATTTTACCAGCACATGTTGGCCATCTATTATAAACATTTGCATGGCTAAAATATCAGTTAAGACTCCAGTTTTTCCTGCTGGCCTAGGATCAAACATGTATGCATATAACTCATTTACATGTACTAGACCATACCCGGTGAAGGGCGCAGACGAAAGTAGTTGCAAACTTGGGGTTATTGCACATCATGTCGCGCGGTTTCTCCCCCAAGCGCGTCCCGTCGTGCCGCCCCCCCCTCCTCCCCCCCGCGGGTCACGTCGCGCGTCGTCGCGGTCACCCCTCCCCACGGGCAACCCCCCCTTTGGCCTTGTTTTCATAGACCTTGCTGCTTGTTTCACACGCGAAACCTGGCAACTCCCATTGTTTGACACATAAACGCTAATAAGAAGCTGAGATTTGATGAAATTGAAAAACGGGCTTCACAGTTGAGTTCAGATGGTAATGGTCAATGGCTGTGTGCAAAATCAGAGCAATTGCTCCAGCCACTGAGGAGAACCGGGTGAGCTTCACCACTACAGACAGAGGTTACTCAAATTATAGGAGGATGAGAGATTTCTGTAGCCAAAGCCTTTTACGTGGCAGGGTTGCTGGCCCTGCGCACAACCCTGGGGCCATTGCTGGCCTTTGGGAGGTGATGGAGGTGGAGTTAAGTGTGTTAGTCTTCTCACTCAATCCTAAAGTCTTCCAGGCAATGGATTACAGACTCACACCACATATGAGACCAGACAGGTTTGAGGTTGTGTACAAGCTGCCCCGGCATATCAGGCCCAAACAACTCCTTACCATGTAGGCTGCAGTATGTGGTGTTTTGCTCCCAAGTTTTGTGCAAAATTCCCTCAACTGTCAATGCAAGACATGTATAATGTAATGTTTCTCCAAGAGTTATTACAGTTAGCTAAAACAGTTAGCTAAAACTAATGAAATAACTTCAACTAGAATTGGAAAAAATGTTTTAGTTAACTGAAATAAAAATAAAAACTAATGAAAAACTGTAATAACCTTGGTTTCTTCGAGGATGCCCTGCCATTGTAAGTTAATTACCTTGAAGGCCAGACTGCAGTATTAACCCACTAACAGATTAGCACTAATCTACTACAAGGGTATGGCACACTTCCCAGCTGTTGCACTTGGATTGATAATAGTATGTATGGGATGTACATTTAATGCTTTTGTATAGGCTAATATTGTAGGGAGTGGTTGTCAAACTACAATGATGTGAGAAAAAATAAATCACTTACAACACATTTAATGCATGTTCTCTGGGATGTTTATGAACTCGCTGTAGGTTGTCCTGCCACTTTGAGAAAAAACACAATCAACAGAATCATTCATGTCAGGATTTAATGAACTGTAGAACCAAGTACAGAATATAGTCGAGTACAATCTAATCCAAACAAGCAGCAACGTAAAAGAAAGAAAACCAAAGTGGAAAAAAAAAGAAAATGGTTTCTCCTCCATTTTTTCACATTTTTGTATCAACTACTAAACCATTCTTTTTTTAGTAAGCGCTCTGATTCATACAGTATGACAACGCAAATTAATCTAACCTCACAAGTTAATTATTAAAATATGAAATCAACGGCTATGGAATTGTCCATCTGAGAGTAACAAAATAAAGATTTTGGTCATTTCAAGCACAGGACCTCAGGTGAGGATGAGAGGCTCTGCTTAAAACCTGGTTTATACTTTGTTGCGCGCACGGCGGCGGCGACCGAAAATACACAAACTATGAGCTAACAACGTGATACGTTGTGAGCTCATAGATAGGCTATTTTCGGTCCGCGGCGCCGTCGCACGATGGAGCATAAATTAGGCGTTTAGTTGTATCTGTACGCTATTCACATTGATTGGAGAGAAGCACTCACACACACACACACATTCTCTCTCACACACACAGTCATTCTCTCTCTCTCTCACAAGCACGCACGCACACTTTAACAAGACCCCAAAATCATTTGGAATGGTCTCTGTAAACTGAAGAAGCTTATCTCCCTATAACTCCATCTTGGATGTATAAGGTTGGTGTTATTCCAGGTAATACATGAAACTGTCAGGAAAGAGCTTTGTAATTCCTCCCAGCGACAGTGATCCTGGGTGGGGTGTGTGTGGGATGAAACCTATTCTAATGCTTTCCCAATAACCAGCTGCATTTGCAGCTTCGATCGATTAAAATGTCTAATCGATAAGTCGGCAAATTACTATGACTATTAGTCGACTAATAATTTCTTTAGTTGAGGACAGCCCTGGAAATGTCATCAATGTTGACATTTAGTTGCTAACAATATCCTCTCCCAATTGGGTCATACAATTATATATGTTATTATAGCTTAGTAGCTTTTAAAATATGGAGGTAAAGATTTTTTTTAACACACCAGATTGGGACAAGACAAGGAAGTCTGTCAACTTTGAGAAACCATAGTCAAAGAGTTAGCACAACGCTAAGTATTAATGAATGAATGCAGTATGGAATTAAATACTGAATGATTGAATATTGTCACGTGCCATGTTGTGTGTGTTCTGAGGGTATATGGCTTTTAATGGTTATGACCAAATATTAATAGAATTAAAAAGCTACTTGTCGGCTTCAGCTCTCCATAATTTAATTCAAGTAGACGGCCTTCTGTGAGCACCTATGAACTAAATAGAGCATACAGTAGTAGTGCCGGCCATTTTGTTTACCGCAAAAAAGGCAAAGTTGCAAGTTGTTTCTTTGCCTTTTTTTTTGCGGTTTTCAAATATTATTTGACACAGAATCAAATGTTTTATGGTCATGATTCACCAGGAGCCTGGATGGCTTAGTTCCAGGCTTAAAATAATTAATGTAAATACTTTCGGAAATCGCTGAATGAATGAGCTTTCTATCTGTGGAACCAGAGCAGGTAAACAAAATGGCCGCCACTGCTACAGTATGCTCGATAATAGAGGAATGTACTGTAGCGTGAGAGAGATAGAGAGCAGGGCTGGGCAATTAACCTAAAATATATCAAAACCAACCATTTACCATTTACGAGAAAACACAAAAAGATAAGAGGTTTCTGCTCGACAGCAACGTTAAAGTTCTTATCAACATTTTTTTTGGATTAACCATTTAACTCTGTGTTATACTTTGCTGTACAATGGTGGCGCACAAAAAAAATTGAGAAAAAAAAAGGCGTCACATATTCAGCATCACATGTTTGTAATGTCTGACAGGCTGAGCTTCAGGAACCAGTTTTCCTGACGCAGCCTCGCATTTCCCTCCTCTTCTCGCTCCTCCTGCTCCCGGCGCCGCCGCTCCTCCATGCAGGCCCTGAGGTCCTCCTCCTCCTCGCTCAGCAGCACCCTCTCAAACTCCACACGTTCCCTAACGCAGCGCTCATCGGAAAAGCCCAGAGGGCGTCTGGAACTGTGGAAGCCAGGAGCAGAGTGGCTTTCCTTCCTTGCAGATCTGCTATTTTCCAATATTTTTTTGTTTTTGTTTTTTAATTAATTGTAATCGAGGCAAACGTTTAAAATAATCGTGATATTGGTTTGAAGTGGCATGGCCCAGCCCTACGTATGAACTCAATGAAAGAAGAATGTAAAGGCAAGAGAGAGAGAGATGGAGAGATAGATAGAAAGAGAAAGATAGGCGAGAGGAGACAAGCAGATGAGAGCCAGGCAGAATCATTCCTCATGACATCTAAATACAGCCTTGAAATCATGCTCAGCTTATCAGGTAAGACTAAATCAGTGGTTCTCAAAAGTGGGCGTACAGGGACCCCCAGGGTTTTTTATAACTCTGAGAGTGTACAAATGGAACCACCCGTAAAGGGTCCATTTGGTTCCATTTGTACACTCTCAGAGTTATGGGGGTCCTAGAAATAAAATAAAAAAGTTTGAGAACGACTGGACTCAGTGCAGGCATATACGCCGCCCTCTGTTGGACAACTACAGTAATGTAAGTAACGCAGTATCCACACACCATCTCAGTGGGTTTCTGGATGGTGTGTGAAGCCTGAGTTATACTTACTTGTGCGCGGGTGTCGCGCACTAAGAATCGACGAAATACAAGCTACAAGTTCTGGCAGCAACCCCAGCAGGGGGTCACGCATTCATTTGGTACTAAACCAGTGTTTACTGACTCAGAAAACTTTGAGTTTTCCGAGTGGTTTAGCTCATGTAAATACAGGAATTTTCACTGAATTTACATCTCCTTTTCATCTGTTTTCATAGCCGGACACCTTGTTTTTTGCGCAGTGCAATGCATTGCGTGTAGATGTGGCTGTTTTCGGCGCGCAACTAGGCCTGTCACAATTATTACATAATCGGCTAATCACAATTATTTGAGATAATATTTTTTTGGGGGGGGATAATCGTCATAGTCATTTCCATGTCGAAAATGTAAAAGATATAGTGGAATTAGCAGATCTACAAGCTCAACACGCCCGATTTTCCACAATTCAAGTATAAAGTTATTAAATGATGTAAGTTAGTGGTCATATCTGCCCTGTGCACTTTTTGTTTACGAAGCCTAAAAGCCGAATACATTTTGAATGTTCATTTTCATAATGTCCCAATGTTCACCGACAGAAGCACAGTTAAATCGTTAATCGCAATTATTTGAGAGACAACTAATCGTCAAGTAAAATGTCATGATCGTGACAGCCCCTATGCGCCACACCCGTGCACAGCTAATTATATATCAGCCATTACACAGACCACAACCTCTACCCTCACAGCTTCAGGGGAAAAAAACGCAAAAAAAAACCCAGCCTGGAAGTAGACGCTTTCCTGCGGGCAGGTTAGGTGTCACTGAGAGAGAGAAACCTGCGAGGTTGTCTTCAAGTGCAGCAAGTCCTTCTCTGTCTCTGTCACACACACATCACACACACACACACACACACACACACACACTCACACGAACACATCCCGCTTTTATTTTCCAAAGTTGCCGAAGGTTGCGAAGGCATCTTGTTTGGGTGGCACCATGGGGTGCGTCGTCAGGCCCATGGCGGGCATGCCCACGACGGCGGGCATCCCCATGCCCGCCATCCCCCCCATCGGAGCCGCCGCCATGCCCATGTTCATGCTCATGTTCATTCCCATTACGCCTTGGTTGACGACGGGGGTCATGGCGCCCACCCCCCCCATGGTGCCCGTCGCCATGGAGGCGGGCATCCCCATTGCCATGGCGTTGGCGGGCGGGCGGGTGATGGGCGCGACGACGGAGGGAGGGGAGCTGAGGTTCAGTCCTCCGAAGTTCTGGGGCAGCAGGTTGACGGGAGGCACGCCTGGGGGACACACAGGGGACGCAAAATAGGGAGTTATCACCAGGGGTGCACATAACTTTTCGGGGCTGGTTCTCAGGGGAGCACCAGATGTTGTTTGGTACGCACCCTGAAATTATGCAGAATATTAGACCATTCATTCAACCTCCTCTTGTGTGTTGGCTAGTGAGGCGCACCCTAGCGAGACATACCATATACTTAATCGCGCAACGGTATTGCGTGCCAAGTAATTGCGTGCCGAGAATAGCTGACCTACAAGCTCACAACCGCGTTGCGCTGAAGTTGTCTGATAAGGGGTCTATTAACCCATTAATACCGAGAACGCATCTGTGTAATTTTTAGATTTATTTAGGCTATTTTCGTAAAATCGTGAGAATGTGTGCAAATCTTTGAATTTATATCTATTTTGTAAAGCGTTAGGATTTAGATTTATTTTATCGGCCTCAGGTCTTAACACATTAACCGCCAAGAGCGTAGTCCTACGGTCCATTAAATCCAACTGTTAAGCGCCGAGAGCGTAGCCCTACGGTCTAGGTGCTTTTTCCTTTTTTTCGAAAAAAAAAACTTTTTTCAATTTTCGACACAGACCATTTCAGTGTAACACCACCGGAAACGGAACTATTTGCGATCCGGTTTTGCCGATCCCGTCGGCCTCCATTCTAAAGCGCACACTAAAACTCCATTTTCTCCCTTGTAGTTTTTTCTCCTCGGTCATCACTGTTTAACATAAACCGTTCTAACACATGGATGCCCCGTTTGACACGTGGTCTTCACTGGTAGACACAGGGACATCTGCACGATGTTTACAAACAGTGCATCGCGCATTCTTAAGGATTTTAACGGGGTCTATGGCGACGTGAAAAAAACAAAAAACAACAATAAAACCTTGGCACTGGTGAGTACATTATGAGATTAACCTCTGGCGGTGGAAGTGTTAATGGGTTAACCACTCACCTAATGCTGCGGAGCAGAGGTTTAACACACTTGTTTCTGCTGTTCTACATGCTGCCAAACTGGTGAAGAAATCACAGACTGAGGCTTTAACTATTGCTTTTATAAGAAATATCCGAGACTATTTCGATTGTATGGGAGATACTTCTGAACATGTTGCTAGTTTGACCACTTCACATGCTCTAATCTTATAATAATAACAGAAAATTGCCTATTTACAAGCTCCCAATGCGCATTGAGAGCTTGTAAATTGGCTATTTCCGCTGCGCAACATGCTTTCACAGAAGACTTCTATGGATTCTATGGAATCCAAATGACAGAAATAAGTCGTGACGACTGAGAACTTTAATCCATGCACTTCTGAAAGCAGATGACATGTAGCTCACTGCTAAACATAAGTAGAACGTAAAGGGATACATCTTTGCGGATCATTAGCTACAGCAAATCCTAAAGTTTTCAAGTGTTAATCCTTAACCGTAATGTTTTTTGGTTAAAATATTTAAGCTTTATAGTCAAATAATAAGCATAACATACTAAAGTAAACTTAAAATAGGTTGGGATATCAATCCAATTTTGTCAGCTAATTTTCTTTTTTAACACATCAACTGCCAGGTATTAATTCATTAATTCATCCGCCACAGCCAGCGTTTTCACCTTATTTTGCCGACCCACGGAACCCACGATCTGGACACGATGTAAACAAAAGCTGTCTGCGGGGAGGACGAGGGTCTCTTCTATCTACCGGATAATAAAAAAAAACGCGATCTTCCGTTCTTTAGTTATCGGCAGTTGAATATAGCTTGTTTTCACCAAAAACGCAATCTGGATCCGAGATAAAAGTATTTTTATAAATCTGATAACATTGCAGCAGACTGGGTGATTTAAAAAGAAAAAATGACGTCAAAGCAGCATTCATACTGTAGGTTGTCAAAGAGCGCCCTCTAGCGTAATCACAGGAAAAAAAAGATGACGTAGATTTACCTCCACGGCAGCCAGTCAATGTGTTAACAACACTACTGTCAGTGTGTGAATGGTTTACCTTGCTGTTGGATGATGTTGTTGAGGGTAGGCGGGGTCTTGGAGGGGTTAAGGCCCGCAGACAGGAAGTCCAAGCTGATGTTGACGGAGGGGTCGGACCAGGTCGACCCCAAGGGTCCCTGACCTCCGACCCCGACCCTCTGTTGCTGCTGCTGCCCATGCAGGGACTGCTGGGACATCAGGCCACCAAGACTCTGAAACCATGGCGTCATCCTGTCATCTATGGCAGCGGTTCTCAAACTTTTTAAATTTCAAACACCCCCATGACTCTGAGAGTGTACAAATGGTACAAATGGTTCCATTTCCACACTCTCAGAGTTACAGACCTTGTAGGGGTTCATTTGGAACCCCCCTCAAGGAACCCTGAGGTAGAGCCCTGTGCGGGACTGTATTCTTAATCCCGCTCCTGCCCGCTTCCGTTGGATTTGTGACCATGCCAGCCCTAGCCTGCAATGATTTCATTTCTGACTGCCCGCAGTTAATTTCTGACCGCCGCTCCCACCCGCAAAAAAATAATTAAGTGGCATTTAGTCCTGCATAGTACCACAATATTACCGTCCAGTCCTGTATAAGCCTGCAATATTTCCATTGAGATCCAAAAACATTACAGTTTGTGAGGAGTTGCTCACAGAGAGTGCTTGTGTTTATATTGCTACGGGACATGGCACCCGTCGGGGCTGCACACGAACACGAGAGAGGGAGGGAGAGAGACTCCGCGACACTTATACATTAAGCTCTCCTCTGCATGTAGACATAATATTCATATCTTGCTAAAGTAAAGCATGACCACACATGCTACAGCTTCTCTATATCTTGCTTATTGCAGGTTTTACTGCAGGTATTGAAATACCGGCCACGCCCGCAAGGGCTATGCAGGGCTCTACCCTGAGGGTCTCTGGACCCCCACTTTCTGCAATTTTGGGCAAAGTATAAATCAGGCTTAGCTCATTGTAGAGGTCATGTTGTGTGTCACCTACCTGTTGGGAGCGGGACAGCGGTACTGTTGCCATGACAACGGTGGCCCCCGGCGAGGCCCCGCCCAGCGAGAAAGTCATGCTCTGTGAGGCGCTCAGTGTGGCGTGCTGATTGGTCAGTTGATGGCCGCCGCCGCCCATCAGGTCAAAGAGCTCGGCTGAGGGCGGAACGGAGGCGGGATTTGAGGCTGAGGCCGAAGGCGATTGGACGCAGCCAAACAGGTCGCCGACGGGCTGGGAGGGCGCGGCGCTCGAAGAGGTCGGGGGATTGGCCGAGAAGGCGTTCCAGTCTCCGAATTCTCCATTCCCATTGGATGACGCGGCAGCTGGAGCAGAATGATTGGTTGAATTTCAATACACAAATCAATGTCAACTATATTTTATAGTATACACATTCTGGTGAGTAGAGTTTACTTTCATGTGTATTTGATGTTTAATGATATAATATTGACAAACTTTGTGTGAACCTGCTAATCTGTAAAGTGTTAGATGCAAGACGTGCAAGTGTTATTGACTAGAAAGTAGAGGTGGGCATAGATTATTTTTTTAAATCTAGATTAATCTATCTGCAATCCTGGAGTTAATCTAGATTAATCTAGATTAAAATGGTTCATTTGAAGTCTGCCGAAGGCATTCAAAATATGTGTGTTCTACCCAAATAATGACCAGAAGTAAGGCCTTGCTTTTTCTTTCCTCCTTACGTTTCTCAGGCCAGGTAGCCCATTACACCATGAGTCCATCAAATATTGCGATATCGATACGATATACGATATTACCGTTAAAATGTCATATTCTATATTTTAAGTGTTGCAACGTCAAATTATTTAAAAAAAAACTGTCAATATCACTATTTAAGTGCTATTGGGTTCCCACAGTTGTTATTTGATATTCTAAGTGTAGCAACATTGAAAACTAAGCATTCTTCAAAAAACTTCTATAACAAGTCAGTATCACTCTTAACTTTAAGTATCCTATTTTTTTGGTTCACACTTTTGACTTTTTATTTGATATTCTAAGTGTAGCAACAATGAAAACTGAGTATTCTTCTTCTTAAAAAAAAAAAGCAAGTCAGTGCACTCTTATTTTGAATTTCTCTGACCTAAAGTAAAACGGGACACACGCTCTTATTTTGAAGGCCAACCGTCCGGAATCAAGTGTTACTCTCGTTTGACTTGACGGACATTTGATTCTAAGTGAAAGACAAGTCGCGTAAAATCACTGAGTTCAATAAAACGAACGTCAATCCGACGAATGGACATAAACAGTCAAGCTTTTCATACAGAAGGCTTTAGGCAGCTTGTTACATTAAGGACATTCATTTTCAATGAGAGGCGAGGGAGTGCAGCTCCTCTAACTCTAAGCAGCAGGTAGGAGGAGCAGTCTGACACACGCATGTATGCTCGTCACACAAACACATCGCTCGCGCGCGCGCACACACCCACACCCACACCCACACCCACACACACACACTTTCAACAAGTTGAAATCAACGCTACATGCAGAGTCCCCCCCTCCCCCCCCGCTCGGGCGCGGACACACACTTACACACTTACACACACACACACACACACACACACACACACACACACACACACACACACACACACACACACACACACACACACACACACAGACACAGAATATGTACTTGGCTCCCAGACCCAACTTTGAGAATAGATTAACGGCGGTATTTTTTTTTATCGCGCGATAAGAGTCCGCCGTTAACTTAGCCCGGTAACGCCGTTAACGGCCCGGCCTTACTAGAAAGCAATATTTATTTGCTGTTTTGAACATATTTTACACAGTTTAAAATAAATCTACTAACTAAAACTCCTTCACTCTATTCAATATTTGTAAGATTATATCCACCAAAAGGTAGGTTATCATTCATTCATAGCCTGATATATGATAGCTATTGTTTTCTCTTGCAGTTTTCTAAGCAAACATATTGTAGTCAGGTAAAGAGGATACTTGGTTTCAGAAACCAAGGAGAGGGTTTAACCAGTTTCAACCTGGCATCCCTATTTTGGGCACGTCATAAATGTCAACATGCAACATTTGCAAATATGTTCCAATTTCTTCACAAATAGCTAAAATACAAGCTCAAAACGCATCACGGCGTGACACATTGTATCACAGTATATTGGCCAAACAAAATATCAGTCGGGCTCCATTAAGAGTACAGCCATAAAGTGTATAATAAACAATTCTAGCCATTATAGAAGACCCCTGGGCTGGTCCACCCTCCCCAATTCAACCCCACTGAACATTGTATGAGGGACAAGCAGAGGGGAGGACAGCTATATGAGGGACGGACAGAGAAAGAGAGGGATGAGTCTGGACTCTGGAGGGAAAGAGGAGAGAAAGAGAGTACCAGCAGAGGATGGGAGGCTGGCGGAAGCAGCAGGAGACGAGAAGTCAGCGAAGCCACCTATGAGGTCTGATGTGCTGCCTGTACATACATGCACGTACACACACACACACACACGCACACACGCACACACACACACACACACAGAAAAAGTCAAACTGACATGAAGTCAAACTGTCTTAATCACATGAACCCTAGCGTCCATAATATGGGCATGTCAAAATATGGCGAATATTCTGCAAAAATAGGCGAACATTTGTTGAAAATAGCAGATCTACAAGCTCACAACTTGTCGAAACGTTGTGAGCTTATAGATTTGTTATTGTTGGAGAAGATATTCGGTGTAGAGGGTAAAATAGGAGGGAACCAAGTATAGAGCCATGTGCGACCCCCGTCAACAAGTTACAATAGTTTCTAAGTCATAAAGAGAAGTCCCAACACTTCAGCCAGTTGTGGGTAGAAGGGCTCGCTTAACAGTGGAACAAAAATAACATAATGGTGACAAAAGGTGACACCCCGGCAAATTAATAAAACGTGCAGACCCAGTTGAGTGCTCCAGTATTTTATTCGGTTGGTCTCCTTTGCACTTTCCCAGGTATCTTTCTTGTTATAAAATAAGTTTACACTTAGCCAGTAGCCTAGCTGTGCTGATATAACGTATAACAGCACACCCTCTCTAGGATCCAGCATAATTATTTACTGAAATTAGACTTTCAAAGGGGAATCAGCTGAGAGATGAAGAGAGCTAATTATTTGGTTGATTTCTCCTTTGTTCACAGCACTCATTTATATATATTCATTGTCTTTTATATATTTATATATATAATGTACTGTAAAAGCTCTCCCCTGGGTCTTTACCTGTGGTCTGATTGGACGAAGGGTCGACCATCAGCAGGTCTGCTAGACCGCTACTGGATGACTGCTTGACTGTCGCCTGGATAGAGAGAGGCAGGGTAGAGAGAGATAAGAGGAGAGAGACACACACACACACACACACACACACACACATTTTTTCAAAGTAAAAAAAAAGTGCTTAGGAAGCGAGATACAGCCTTTTTCAGTTATAAGTTAAACAAGGAGTGGATGGAGCTGCAAATCTTCGGATAATGATATCTTGGGTTCTGAACATTTTTTTTACCAAAAAAATAAATATATATATATTTCTTTTAACATTTTTTTCAAAAACACGTGAAACACGTCATTGGCACGTTGCGCCATAGCGTTAAAACACGTGAAACACGTCAATGGCACTCAATGAGTTAATAATGGACAGTTGTGTGTGTTTGTGTAACTTAAATTAATGAATTTAGAGAGATCATGAAGCTAGAGGAAAACTGAGCTCAGTACAACCTACGCATTGTGGTTGGATATGTATGAGAAACTATGTAGAAGAATATCACAGGATGAGGATACTGAAAGGTGTTACATGACAGCGCCTAGCAGATGTTGTTGTGGTTGCATGTGTCAGTTACTTGTGAGGTCCAAATGTCCAAATATAACCATGCCCTCAAAATATTAAGTCGGGTGTATTTTTGCAGTCTTGCTTCTCTATTGTTTGATCATTATACTGTATATACCGTCGCTGTATAACGCACTGACTTTTGTCTTTTTTTATTGTGCTCTTTTTTTTTTCTCTAAGCACCTTAACGTCCATAAGTATATCATGCACAGTATACATACATTGCTGCTATGCTCAGGCACCTTAACTTGTTTCTTATCTCAGGCACTTGTAAATATGTAGATAACTTGTTTGGCCTTTCTGCTGTTCTCTTGTCTGATCTCCTTCCCACTTACCCCCCTTCTTCTTCTCCCTCCCCCCCTCTTCTTTCTATGGAAATTAACGTTGCGATGGGAATGATGTAAAAAAACGAATTTCACCCACTTTTTTACCTTGTAAACCTGTGATGTGACAATAAAACTGATTCTGATTCTGTCGGGCAGAAACGTCTTATCTCCGTAGTCAACCCTTTTGTGTTTTTTTGTAAATTAACACCCCAACTTGATCATACTACAGCGTCACACAAAAGCATCAAAAGTAGCAGATCCACAAGCTCGAAACGCGGCGCGAAGCGACGCGTTTCGAGCTTGTAGATCTGCTACTTTTGCTATTGTTGAATTTGAATCCTGAAAAGTGACCGTTTTGGACGTATCCCGCAGAGACGATATACTAGTTCCGCGTACCTTGTCCTCAGGGCTCCTGTCTCCAGTGTAATGGGCTGCGGCCCCCAGGTCCAGCGTCTTGCTGCCGCCGGTGCCCCCCCCGCCGCCGCTGCGTTTGCGTGTGGTCGTCGTGGTGGTCTCCGTTGCCTGGGTGATCTGGATGCTCTTGGTGGTCACCGTCTCCTCCTCGTCCTTGAACTCTAGCTTGCCCCCCTGGCGACCGTTCCTGGACACCCGGTCCTCCTCGCCGTCGCTGTGACCGACCAAACCAGGGACAAACGGCGTATCAGCGGTCAGCGTGTGGCACAAACACTTTTTTGTGCACTGTTTAGTAGACAGTGCACCAAAAGGTTGTAAACTTTACAGCAGACATGGGCAACATACGGCCCGGGGGCCGGACCCGGCCCTTTGACCATCTTAATACGGCCCGCCAAGTCCTCAAAGAAAAACACATTGACCCCCACCAAAAATGTACATTCTAAAAGGCTTCCGTATGTTAATTGTTTTTAGAAATAATTATTTAACTTCACCAATTAATAGTTATTAATATTTACCATTTGAGTACTATACCTACCTGCATTCCTCCATCCGTATAGTATGTACTCGAATGTTTTATGTTTATAATGTTCCGGTGAATCAGTTGACCTTGAGTCCATATTTATAACATAATGCAATATGTTTGATCAGTGACCTATGGAGTGGTGCATATCAGATAAGATGCTTTAAAGGCTCATTTAAAAGTTGATACGGCATTGACGTGGATTGTTTTATGCAAGTCATCTTTTTATTGTAAGGCCAGAGTACACCTGAGTGATACAGTACAGCTGTTCAGTTAGATTTTGTAACTGAAAATTATTGTTTTGAAAGCAAGTACCTTATTTTAAAATAGTCTGGCATGTCTACCAAATCCATGCAGTTTTAACATAATTCAGCACTATGTGTTTCAAGTTTCAATTCAATTGTACAATGTGTGGCCCCTCACTCACTTTATGGAAGTCAGTATGGCCCCTTGAAAATGAAATCTTGCCCACCCCTGCGCAGACATGGGAAACATACGGCCCTGGGGCCAGACCCGGCCCTTTGACCATCTTAATCTGGCCCACAAAGTCCTCAAAGAAAAACAAAATGACCCATCGACCCCCCACCAAAAATGTACATTCTAAACTGTTAATGGTTTTTAGAAATAATAGAAATAATTATTTAACTAGACCAATTAATAGTAATTAATATTTACCATTTGAGTACTATACCTACCTGCATTCCTCCATCCGTATGTACTGAAATGTTTTATATTTATAATGTAACAGTGAAACAGTCAACCTTGAGTCCATATTTATAACATAATGCAATGCGTTTGATCAGTGACCTAGGGAGTGGTGCATATCAGATAAGATGCTGTATAAATTTATAGGCTCATTTAAAAGTTTATACGGCATTGACGTGGATTTTATGCAAGTCTTCTTTTTATTGTAAGGCCAGAGTACACCTGAGTGATACAGTACAGCTGTTCAGTCAGGGACGTGCTGGCCACTGGGAAATTCGGGAAAACTTTTTTGTTTGTTTAATAGAATTCTTTTTTTGCTCCTGTTTTAGGATTATTACGGTAATTTCCCGGTCACGCGGCCCAATTATTTTACATAGGGTTGCTGTGAAAGCAAGTACCTTATAGTAAAGTAGTCTGGCATGTCTACCAAATCCATGCAGTTTTAACATAATTCAGCACTATGTGTTTCAATTTTCAATTCAATTGTACAATGTGTGGCCCCTCACTCACTTTATGGAAGTGCCCACCCCTGATGTAGTGCGTGGAAGGAACAACGTTATTCTAACCAGTTCCTTTCCCCTCCATCAGGCTGTCATGGGGGAGGCGGTATAGCGACCAGGATTACTACATGTTTTTGTGAGGGCACCTACCCTAGGAGACACGGGGAGAACGTGCAAATTCCACACAGAGTAGGCCCTTTCGCCAACCCCACCTAGGGTATGGGCGCTGATGACGCGGAGGATAGGACACGCCCCCAGCGCCCACAGCGTTTCCCGGCAGGAATCAAAGCCAGGACCTTCTACTGTAGCCTTGGGGCGACAGCCCTACCGACCGCGCCACCGTGCCCCCTACCCGTTCCTACACATTTCTAACACTGTAGAGTGCATGAATGTCCTGGTTTGTACTTGTTTATTCCGTGTATACCAGATTCTGGTGTGTGTGTGTGTGTGTGTGTGTGTGTGTGTGTGTGTGTATTTGTACATGTACCTGATTCTGTCAGGGGAGTCATCTCTCTCCTTCTTTCTGAACTTGTTGATGGTGTCATCGATGGTGCTGCCGATCTTGTCACTGATCTCTCCCAGCTTCTCGCTGAAGGGGAACGCCCCTTTGCTCTTATCCCAGTCCTCGTCCCACTTGGTACGGTCCAACTCACTACGCTCTCCAGCTGACACACACACACACACACACACACACACACACACACACAAACACACATGATGGTTGGCATTGCGTATCTCAATTTCCATGTGCGAAAGCACACCTTCAATAACATTTTCAATTGGTTGACGCATTCTGAGCTTATAAATTGGCTATTTTTGGTGCATGACACCAGCGAGCAACAAAGTATAAATCATAATACATGCTCCGTCATATGATGGCGCCTGGGACCGACAATAGCAGACCTATAAGCTCACAACATCCGCCACGCGTTGTTAACTTATAGATCGGCTATTTTCGGTCGGCTACGCCATTGGTTCTCAAAGTGGGGTCCGGGGACCCCCAGGGGTACTTGAGGGGGTTCCAGGGGGTCCACAGCTAAATGATAGACAGGAACCAAATGGACCCTTATGGGTCTGTAACTCTGAGTGTACAAATGGAACCAAATGGACCCTAACGGGTCCATTTGGTTCCATTTGTACACTCTCAGAGTTAGATTAACATTGATTTTACGATATGAATTGGAGTCCCAGAGATATAAATGCCATTAAATGGGGGTCCGTAGCCTAATGCATGTCAAATTGGGGGTCCTTGAAATTAAAGTGGTTGAGAATCGCTGCTAGAGCCGTACAAATCTTCTCTTATGGGGGTCCCTGGCATATCTTTTCAAATGGGGGTCCGCGGGCTGATAAGTGTCAATTTGGGGGTCCTTGACATGAAAAAGTTTGAGAACCACTGGGCTACGCTATCGTGCGACGAAGTATATATGGGGCTTAACCAGTGGCGCTGCGCCAGAACTTGAGCATTGGCTGGGCCTGGCCAGGAGTGGGTGGCCCACATGCGTGCGAGCGCAAAAATAAGAATGAGTTCATTCTTATTTTTGCCTTCAATTTCCTAAAAATATCATGTCAGGTGTCTTTGAGATTGACAGGTGTTGCGCCTCCAAGCAAAACACTGAGGCCAAGACCGAGGCACAGCAGCACAAACACAAAACACAGCCATGTTTTTTTTTTTACCATCAAATAATGAGCATTATCTACTATTATCAATAGCTACTGTATAACGAGTAGAAAGATTGGCACTGCGGATTACATTAGATCTTGCAAATGATTCATCAAGACAAATAAACAATCTTGTACCTGTATGAGATCACACAAACCCACACACACACACACACACACACAGCACCCCTCAACGCTGACCAAAAAGCCAAAGCTTTCATTCCATACCTGGTGACGTGGGCTCGGGACTGGGGTCCACTGGGGAAGCGGCAGTAGATATTAGATAACAAAAACATCATTTAGCTCGCTATTGTTGTCCCGATCCACGGGATCAAATATTTGTGTTAGAAAATTCTAAATAAAATTGTTCAAACACTATGAAGGATGTTTAAAAATGTTTAAAACAAGCTTGCAGCGCGGCACAAGCTTGTTCATTTGCTATTTTTGAGAACCACTGTTCTACTACATCATATGAGTTTTTTGAAAAACGTATGTTGCTATACGGATATAGCTAAAATCTGAAATGACACAGATGCTTTCCCGGTTTCAATGGGTTAAGGAGGTGCTCACAGTTCTTGAAGCTGCCATTTCCTCCTCCTCCTCCTCCTTCCATGCTGTCAGAGGAGACTCCAATGTATTTGTCCTTGTTCTTCTTGGCCTTCTTCCTCTCCTCTCTCAGTCTGTCGTCGTCCTGAACAAACTCCACCATCTCCTTCACCTTCTGACGCACGTTGATGCCCTGGTCCTTGCCATTCTCGTCTGCGCGCGCACACGCACACACACGCACACACACACACACACACACACACACACACACACACACACACACACACACACACACACACACACACACACACACACACACACACACACACACACACACACACACACACACACACACACACACACACATGGTTTAATTGACAGACACAAGTGGTGTTCTACAGTACCTGTACAACACAACAACATTTGAACATCTGAAATATCTGGTTCTCAAAACATTGTGAAATCTTCACGTTTCCTAAGTAACTATTGAAGAATGTACATTTCAAAAAATGTCAGATCTACATTTTGCATTTGCTTTGACTTCCAAAGTGTGCTGGCCCTTGGTAAGTAAAATAAAACTATATCATTCAACTAGTAAAGTAGGCTAAATATCACCAAAATAAATGATAAAATAAAGACTGAAATGGTGCCCTGTGTTGAGGACATGGTGGTTACAGATGAGGAGTAATGCAGACATACTGTAAATTAAAGGCTACACAACAGGCTGTCACACACACACCTCACACACCCTTTGTGTGGGTCTCTCTCCCTCTCTTTTGCACGCACTCACTGAACAGCCCCGCCTCCTTCCAACAAGACAAGTTAGTTTTAAAATGTACAAATATGCGCATTGTCAAGTTGATACTGTACCACAGGTGTTATCCAAAGTAACCAGTTTAATCAACGTAGCCTGCGCACATGGTACAATCCATAAACTTGGCCTTTTTGCGGACCGGTGGAACATGTCCCGCGGACCGGCACTGGTTGGGAACCCCTGTTCTACAGTACCTGTACAACACAGCTAACAACATTTGAACATCTGAAATATTAGGCATAAGTAACGTATATGGTTCTCAAAACATTGTGAAATCTCTAGGGTGTCTCCTAAATGACAACTGAAGAATATACATTTACAAAAATAGAAGAAATGGGGGGGGGTGTCTTCTCCTCCACGTCATCAGCGCCCATACCCAGGGTGGGGTTGGCAAAAGGGCCTACTCTGTGTGGAGTTGGCATATTCTCCCCGTGTCTCCTAGGGTAGTTAATACCCTGACAAAAAACATGTAGTAATCCTGGTCGCTATACCGCCTCCCCCATGACAGCCGGGGCGCCTGATGGAGGGGAAAGGAACTGGTTGGAATAACGTGTTCCTTCCACACACTACGTCCTACTAGGGAAACTCCCCCTGTCAGGTGACAAGAAGGCAGTTGGCTCTCATGCATTGAAGGAGACATGAGGTCGGCCCTGGGCTCCCTAGGCTGGTGGGGGGAGTGTAGCGCCCAGGATCACTTAGAAAATTGGCACCGGGTGAAAAAAGGGTTACAAAATCGTGGGATAAAAAATAAAATTAAAAAAATAATATTGATTTTGCATTTCCTTTGACTTCGAAAGTTTGCGGGCCCTTGGTAGCCAACTCGGCCTGGTGGAGATCTGAGTTCTGAGTGCACTTGAAGTTCTTTTGATTATTTTACTTTCATTTAACTCTTTTGGTGTTGGTTCTTAATGGACAGTTTGTGTATCTTAAGTCACACAGACACATATTCTGAAGTAAGAGAGACCATGAAGCTAGAGGAAAACGGTGGTCACTTCCGTCAGTACAACCAACGCATTGTGGTTGATATTTATGACAAACGATGAAGAAGAATAGCACAGGATACTGAAAGGTGTTATTGACGAACCTAGCAGGCGTGTCATGTGATATAAATGTAACAGTGCCGTGTACGTTTAGGGCAGTGCCAGTGAAGATATATCTTGAATGTGTTGTGAAGAGGTGGACTGTATCAAATACCCGCAAGACAAATTCAAGTCATAAAGGTGAAATGGCTGTGGCTCATTATTCTGATAACATTGAGATCAAAGAAGACAATCCCACCTATGCCAATGTTGAGACCAAGCCTACAGCTCAGGAGAAAAATCCGCAGAAGATACGGCAGTCTGGTAAGAGATGTTATTGAAACGAAAAATTACTGCAACTACAACAACACTTTTTTTTTTACATTTTAAAACAAGAAATTAAAAGATTAAAACTGATTAAACATGTGTGTGTGTGTGTGTGTGTGTGTGTGTGTGTGTGTGTGTGTGTGTGTGTGCATGCATGTTTATATGTGTCTTCCAGCAGACAATAGATTAAGCAGGCGGGTTGGAGTCATTTTTGGACTGCTTATTTCTGTTCTAGCTCTCCTCAAAATTGCTATCCCGCTATACCTCTGTAAGTTAAGTTTCATAACATATTTTATTACAATGTTTTATACATCTATGTATCAGCCACACCTGAGTTTCAGTATCCGCGGTCGCACATTTTTTTTGCGTGCCCGCAATTTTTTTCAATTAATGAATTCTTATTAACATTAACATGCCCACATGGTTAACTGCGGGGCTTATAAGCATTGATAGAAAAACATTCAAGTCCTGAATTAAAACCAAAACAGCCAGACAGATTTTGCGAGCGAAATAAGTCATAAATCTATGAAAACAAGCCCAAAAGAAGTAACTAGGCCACATGAGCACTTCAAACCTATACTGTACATACACACATTGGCCATTTGAAAAAAGCAGATCTACAAGCTCACAATGCATTGTGATGCGACGCAAGCATAGATCTGCTAAGTACATTTTGATGCCAATACTTTTGTACTTTTACTCAAGTACATTTTTAATTCTGGACTTTTACTTGTAACAGAGTATTTTTATAGTGCAGTATTGGTACTTTTACTTAAGTAAAGAATTTGAGTACTTTTTCCACCACTGACTAGCATACAGTATATGATACCCAATAATAATATATTATTAGTTGTAGTAATAGATTTAGTAGCAGCAACAGAAGCTGTAGCAGCGTTGGTAGTTGCACAAGATTATCATTTTTCTTTTTTAAATTTATTTTCCTATTTTGGAAATATTGTTTCCATACAGATCAGTCCAACATGGTGGAGAGAGACCAACTAGTGGACAGTTATAATCAACTACAGGCCATCAACAACAACCTGACTGAAGAGCTAGATGACCTAAAGAGGAGGCTCTGTGGTCAGTGAGACATCACTGCTTTTCTTCAATGTTACATCAAGTTATTTATAATAACATAAAAACTGTGATAACTGTGGCTAACTTGTCTTGTTCTTAGAAACACTTGGTTGGCAAAAAATTGGCAGAGGTTATTATTACGTCTCTAGTGAGAAGAAAACCTGGGAGGAGAGCAGACAGTGGTGTACAGACAGACGATCAGACCTGATTGTCATAAAAAGCAAAGAAACACAGGTGTGTGTGTGTGTGTGTGTGTGTGTGTGTGTGTGTGTGTGTGTGTGTGTGTGTGTGTGTGTGTGTGTGTGTGTGTGAGTCTGGAGACACACATCTATTGTTAAGTTAATAACCAGCAGCCTTTCTTTCCAGGTCTTTGTTCAGGGTTTAAAACAGTGGGTATGGCTTGGTCTTACTGACAGAGACGAAGAAGGAAACTGGACATGGGTGGATGGAACGCCACTGACCACACCAACGTAAGACTTATCATCTTCATTTTACCTTCATTCTTCTAATCTAAAGGGTATTCAATGTTATAAGTAATATTACTCAAGAGGGTGTGCTTTACCGCTATTATTGGCATGATGCAGTTAGGAACAAGGCACTTAAGTGTAATAAGGTGATTATTTAACAGTTATCAACAAAATATCAAAATGTATTCATATTGTGGGAAACTTTGCTCTTGATAAAAAACAACCTTTTCCAGAGTGTTGTCGCCACTTCCCCAGAAACACATTGAGATGGCTCTGGGCCTGACAACTTGAGCTAATGAGCTAAATATGACATTGTGAATTCCCAAAATGAATCAATACCACACATAAAAAAACTAAATTTCACCTACTACACACTAATGTCACTAAGACATTATGTCTGTTGTCTACTTCACAATCCTGTTAATTTGCATCTAATGATTACGTAAAATATCACTTGAGGTCATGATTAAAAAACATGATTGAAAAACCATCCTTGTAAAAGCATTGTAATTAATTAATACATGTTCCTACTGTACTTCTCCAGGTACTGGGTACAAGGTCAGCCTAATAACCACGAGACTGATGATAATCCAGAACAGGACTGTGCTGTGTTTGAGGCGCATACTGGAAAATGGAATGACAGGTCATGTAATGTAACTGAATATTGGATCTGTGAAACAGTTATGTGCTGAAATCATCATTTTCAAGTGTTTTGGCACAGCTGCATGATGGCTGTTTTTGCATGTGGTAGTTTGTGAGTTTGCTTTGGTTTGTCTGCCTTGCAGTGACTTTTACTCAATGCGCACTATAGACATATTATTTAGTTCAAATCGAGCTTATACTGTATGTGAGTAACATTAACATAACCATCTATTTGATTTTCATAGCATGTTTCATGTAGATTAATAACATGTGTTCTATTCATAAAACTGCAGGAAAAGTTATTATGCATCTATTTCTCAGCATTTTCTTACTATGTCAAAATTGTACGCAATTATTTCTTCATTTTATGTTCCGTTTAACGGTCTTACTGAGTATGTGCTTTACTTAAGAATTTGAGTTGTTCATTATAGTGTGTGTGTGTGTGTGTGTGTGTGTGTGTGTGTGTGTGTGTGTGTGTGTGTGTGTGTGTGTGTGTGTGTGTGTGTGTGTGTGTGTGTGTGTGTGTGTGTGTGTGTGTGTTGGGGGGGTAGAGGGAGGGGAGGAGGTTCATTATTGGAGTATTTGATGTCATTGTAAAATTTTGTTGATAAAGAAATGGCAATAAAATGCCTATACAAATAATATTAGCTGCGTTTTCTTATTTTTTTTATGTAAAGCAATTTGTTTTTCTTGTTGTTGCTTCCTTCCTTTTAATCTGTTTCCTTTTCATCTCATTTATTTAAAACCTATTTGAGCAGCATGTTTTGAATGAAATGTACTATACAAGATGTATCATTATTATCATCATCATCATCATCATTAATACTATTATTACAACATCAGTGATGTTGCTAGTTTTTCCAATGTATTGCGTACTCGGAGGTCACATTACAGTAAATTGGGGCGGTCTTTACATGAGTCCCAGGAAAATTCTATGAGTCCTAAAATGTGGAACTCTAACCCTAACCCGAAGAATTGCAGTGTTTAACTCTTATTTGGTTATAAAAATGGTTAGGTATATAAAAGAAAATCACAACAAACAACAAAATCCTAAGTAAAATAAAACTATATTATTCAACATCTAGTAAAGTAGGCTAAATATCACCAAAATAAATGATAAAATAAATAAATGGTGCCCTGTGTTGAGGACATGGTGGTTACAGATGAGGAGTAATGCAGACATACTGTAAATTATAGGCTACACAACAGGCTGTCACACACACACCTCACACACCCTTTGTGTGCGTCTCTCTCCCTCTCTTTCGCACGCACTCACAGAGCAGCTGCGCCTCCTTCCAACAAGACAAGTTAGTTTTAAAATGTACAAATATGCGCATTGTCAAGTTGATACTGTACCACAGGTGTTATCCAAAGTAACCAGTTTAATCAACGTTGCCTGCGCACATGGTACAATCCATAAACTTGAAATTCCCGGCCGCCTTCTCGCGGACCGGTGGAACATGTCTCGCGGACCGGCACCGGTCCACGGACCGGTGGTTGGGAACCCCTGTTCTACAGTACCTGTACAACACAACTAACAACATTTGAACATCTGAAATATTAGGCACAAGTACCATATATGGTTCTCAAAGCATTGTGAAATCTCTAGGGTGTCTCCTAAATGACCACTGAAGAATATACATTTACAAAAATAGAAGAAATATCAAATCTACATTTTGCATTTGCTTTGACTTCCAACGCTTGCGTAGCCAACTCGGCCTGGTGGAGATCTGAGTTCTGAGCAAACCTTTCTAGTTATTTTGATTATTTTACTTTTATTTAACTATTTTGGTGTTGGTTCTTAACCCATTGAGACCTGGAACTGTGTCATTTTTAGATTTGAGCTAAAAAGCATTATTTTACACTTTGGGCTATTCAAAAATATGAGCTTGTAGATCTGCTATTTTTGAAAAATCGTGAAAATGTGTGCAAATCTTTGAATATATATATTTTTAAAGCAATTTTTTAAAACTCAAATCTTTGCTTCTGGGGGTCCCTGGAACAAAATATTTTGATGGGGGTCTGCGGCCAAATACATATCATTTTGGGGGTCCTTGACATGAAAAAGATTGAGCACCACTGATATAGAAACATACGTTTTTCAGAAAACTGTTGAGATTTAGGAGACGTGTAGAATCGGCTTCAGGTCTCAATGGACAGTTTGTGTGTCTTAAGTCACATGCAAACACATATGCTGAAGTTAGAGAGACCATGAAGCTAGAGGAAAACGGTGGTCACTTCCGTCAGTACAACCAACGCATTGTGGTTAATATTTATGACAAACGATGGCAGGCGTTGTTGCGTATATGTGCGTGTGTGTGTGTGTGTGTGTGTGTGTGTGTGTGTGTGTGTGTGGGTGTGTGTGTGGGTGTGTTTTAGTTTTTTTGGTGCACAGAGTGCGTGCTGTCATATGTGATATAAATGTAACAGAGGGGTCTACATTTAAGGCAGTGAAGATAGTGTTACCCGCAAGACAAATTCAAGTCCTGAAAAGGTGAAATGGCTGTGGCTCGGCATTCTGAAAACATTGATCCTATCTATGCTAATACTGTGACTAAGACTAAGCCTACAGCTCAGGAGAAAGATCAGACGAAGATACAGCAGTCTGGTAAGATATGTTATTAAAAAGGAAAAATCACAATTACAACACTTTTTTAATATTTTAAAACAAGAAATTCAAAGATTATAACTGATCTCTCTCACTCTTTTTCTCACTCTGTGTGCATGCATGCGTGTTTGTTTGTGTGTCCTCCAGAAGGTAATAGATTACACAGGCGGGTTGGAGTCATTTTTGGACTGCTTTTTTCTGTTCTAGCTCTTCTCAACATTGCTATCCCACTATACCTCTGTAAGTTAAGTTTCATAACATATTATTACAATGTTTTATACATCTATTAAACATGTGTTGGATCACAACACTAGCATGCAGTATATGATAACAATAATAGTAATAGAAATAGATTATAGATCTAATAGATTAATAGATTTAGTAGCAGCAACAGAAGCTGTAGTAGCGTTGGTAGTTGCATAATATTATCATTTTTCTTTTTTAAATGTATTTCCAATTTTGGAAATATTGTTTCCATACAGACCAGTCCAACATGGTGGAGAGAGACCAACTAGTGGACAGTTATAATCAACAACAGGCCATCAACATCAACCTGACCGAAGCGCTAGACCAGTTAGAGACTAGGAACAACCACCTGACCAAAGAGCGAGATGACCTGAAGAGGATGCTCTGTGGTCAGTAAGACATTACTGCTTTTCTTTCATGTTACATCATGTTATTTATAATAACATAAAAACTGTGATAACTGTGGCTAACTTGTCTTGTTGTTAGAATCACCTGGATGGCAGAAATTTGGCAGAGGTTATTATTACGTCTCTAGTGAGAAGAAAACCTGGGAGGAGAGCAGACAGTGGTGTAGAGACAGACGATCAGACCTGATTGTCATGAAAAGCAAAGAAACACAGGTGTGTGTGTGTGTGTGTGTGTGTGTGTGTGTGTGTGTGTGTTCTAGCTCTAGGGGGTGCTCAGGGGGTCGGCGACCCCTTAGCTCTGACACTATGGGGGCTGGAGGCTCACGCATGCTCCACATGCACGCGCGAGCACGCACCGTCAGCGGCGGTCTTTAAGACCTTAAAGTTTAAACAATAGCCTCTCAAGGTTCGCGACGTCAGTGGCGAGACATTCTCAATAGCCTCTACCTGGCTGCTTTGCATAACATTAGGCTAATCGAGAAAAGCCATGGACTTTAATTGAATGCGTACATTCCTCTCACAATGAGAGACAACAGTCTCTGCACTGCAGAGTGTGAAGGGGATCGCTTAGCAGAGGACCCAGTTCTCTGAGACAAGACAAAGACACGTTGTCTGATTATTTTAACTACTTATGTGTGGGTGAGTCTATGTAAAGGGCTTTTATATAAAACTAAAAGGAAAATAAAATAATTAATTGAAACAAAAATAAAAACAACAAATTAACAATGCAACAAAAATAATAAGAAATATAATTACATTAATAATCACATGTTGAATACAGTATTTCAACTAGCACTGAGCTGAGTGGCTATGTGCACATGCCCGCCCGCGCGTGTGCACGTGCGCGCGCCGTGATGTCATAAAATAGAGCCCCCATAGCTCAAAAATCCACAGCTCACCACTGTGTGTGTGTGTGTGTGTGTGTGTGTGTGTGTGTGTGTGTGTGTGCGCGTGTTGCGGAGTCTGGAGACACACATCTATTGCTAAGTTAGTAACCAGCAGCCTTTCTGTCCAGGTCTTTGTTTGGTCTTTCAAACGGTGGGTGTGGCTGGGTCTGACTGACAGAGACGAAGAAGGAAACTGGACATGGGTAGATGGAACGACACTGACCACACCAACGTAAGACTTATCATCTTCATTTTACCTTCATTGGGCTCTGGCTCTGGGCCTAACAACTTAGGCTAATGAGCTAAATATGACATTGTGACTTCCCAAAATGAATCAATACCACACATAGAAAAACTCAACTTCACCTACTACACTGTCACTAAAACATTATAAATCTGTTGTCTACTTCCCGATCCTGTTCATTTGCATCTAATGATTACGTAAAATATCACTTGAGGTCATGATTAAAAACATGATTGAAAAACCATCCTTGTAAAAGCATTGTAATTAATTAATACATGTTCCTACTGTACTTCTCCAGGTACTGGGCAACTAATCAGCCTAATAACCGTGAGACTGATGATAATCCAGAACAGGACTGTGCTGTGTTTGAGAATGATGGAAAATGGAATGACAGGTCATGTAATGTAGCTGACATTTACTATTGGATCTGCGAAACAGTTATGTGTTGAAATCATAATTTTCAAGTGTTTTGGCACAGCTGATGGCTGTTTTTGCATGTGGTAGTTTGTGAGTTTGCTTTGGTTTGTCTGCCTTGCAGTGACTTTTACTCAATGCGCACTACAGACATATTATTTAGTTCAAATCAAGCTTATATGTGAGTAGCATTAACAAAACCATCTATTTGATTTTCATAGCATGTTTCATGTAGATTAATAAAATGTGTTCTATTCATAAAACTGCAGGAAAGGTTATTATGCATCTATTTCTCAGCATTTTCTCACTATGTCACAATTGTACGCATTCTTTCTTCATTTTACAGTTTAACTGTCTTACTGACTGTGTACAGTATGTGCTTTGCTTAAGAATTTGAGTTGTTCATTATAGTGTGAGTGAGTGAGTGCGTGCGTGCGTGCAGGTGGGGTAGTAGAGGGAGGGGAGGAGGTTCATTATTGGATTATTTGATGTCATTGTAAAATGTTATTAATTTAAAAAATCAATAAAATGTCTATACAAATAATATTAGCTGCGTTTTCTTAAATTTTTTATGCAAAGCAATTTGTTTTTCTTGTTGTTGCTTCCTTCCTTTTAATTTGTTTCCTTTTTATCTAATTTCTTTAAAACCAATTTGAGCAGCATATTTTGTATGAAATATATTATACAAGATGTATCATTATTATTATCATCATCATCCTAAAATGTGAAGTTTTTGACGAATTCCAGTGTTTAACTCTTGTTTGATCTAATATGGTTATAAAAATGGTTGAATAAAACAAAATCTAATAAAAATGAATAACAACAACATCCTAATACTGACAAATGTATTTGCAAAAGAAAACTATATCATTCAACAACCTAGTAAAGTAGGCTAAATATCACCAAAATAAATGATAAAATGAAGACTGAAATGGTGCCCTGTGTTGAGGACATGGTGGTTACAGATGAGGAGTAATGCAGACATACTGTAAATTATAGCTACACAACAGGCTGTCACACACACACCTCACACACCCTTTGTGTGCGTCTCTCTCCCTCTCTTTCGCACGCACTCACAGAACAGCCCCGCCTCCTTCCAACAAGACAAGTTAAGTCTTAATATTTACAAATATGCGCATTGTCAAGTTGATACTGTACCACAGGTGTTATCCGAAGTAACCAGTTTAATGGCAATGTCCTGTCTGTGCACGTAATGCAATTCTTGCTTCAATTGTTGCCTACTCTGTCATAGAAACGACTGCATTTCCTCTGTTCAACCTCTCAGCTCAGCACAAGCACACACTCGCACGCTCTTGGAGGAGGTTAGTGTTTGCAAATGTACGGTATATGCGCAGCAAATTACAACTTATTAATCAGTTCACACTCAGACCTGTGCAGCAATGTGAAATAGTGTCCTTAAAAAAAATCTATGCGTAATTGCGTAATGCGACACCGGACGCATAACTAAAAACATCACTGTATTATTATTAGTAGTAGTAGTCGTAGTAGTAGTAATAATGGTAGCATTTAGTTATTTATTTCTATTTTATATTTTGTCTTTTCCACTTAAAGCTGCAAACTGAGAGCCAACATTTATACTGTTGAGCTATAATGGAGATCGCATTTGGGAAGGCTAGTTATTTCCCATGTGTCAGTCTGTCTGTCTATGTGTTCTTAGGCCAAGAAAGCACCTCCATACATTTATTTTTCAAGGGGGGGGGGTTGTGTTTCACTCCCATGAGTGTCTGTGAGCAGCTAATCTCGGGCACCGCTGGACCGATCGGCATGAAACTTTGCACTCACACTCCCAGTAGGCCAAGGAAGAACCTCCATCCGCAAAAATGACAACATGTTTACTGTATGTTTACTGTACATCAGCATGTCTCAGTTTGTAGTCTGATCCCCAAAATATCGGATACGGTTCCTTACAGCAGTGGTTCTCAAACCTTTTCATGTCAAGGACCCCCAAATTGACACTTACTAGCCCGCGGACCCCCATAAGACAAGATTTTTTTTACGGCTCAAGCAGTGATTCTCAACCATTTTAATTTCAAGGACCCCCAGTTTGGCATGCATTAGGGCTACGGACCCCCATTTAAAGGCATTTCTATCTCTGGGACCCCAATTCATATTGTAAAAACAATGTTAATTTAACTCTGAGAGAGTACAAATGGAACCAAATGGACCCATTTGGTTCCATTTGTACACTCTCAGAGTTACAGACCCATAAGGGTCCATTTGGCTCCTATCCATCATTTAGCTGGGGACCCCCTGGAACCCCCTCAAGTACCCCTGGGGGTCCCCGGACCCCACTTTGAGAACCACTGCCTTACAGGACGGATGTTGTAAAGATCATTGACTCTGCGCAATGATCTGCATATATGTTTGCTATGAACACAAGGTCTCACCACTGCTAGCCTCACCAACCAGGCTCTGTTTAACTCTATCGGCTGCTGTTCAAAACAATAAACCTTTAGGCCTGAATACCGTACATATCACAGATTAAATGACTGGCCAATGATAATATCGCAAGGTTTTTTTAGTGCGATATCGCAATAACAAAAATATCGTTACTCAGTAGCTTAGTAGTTCGGCTACAAACCAGTACTTACCGATATAGTGGTAGTTCTCTAGAGATCGTAGGTCATAGATGTGTTCTCTAGCGCTGGTCACCACGCGCTCTGAGCCGTTCCTGATCAGATAGGCCAAGAGGAGGAGAGCCTGGAGAGAGAGAGAGAGACAGAGACAGAGACAGAGACAGAGACAGAGACAGAGACAGAGACAGAGACAGAGAAAGGGAGGTGGTAAATTGTACCAGAACCAGAGGGTATGATGATGTTGCTTGCTGAAAAGAGCTGATACACAAGCTATCCTACAGTATATCATGTATTTTAGGCAAGCAAGTAGTAAGACATGAAGCTCATGAATACAGTACCTTGTACACCCGTCTCCAGTTCTTCTTGTTGTCCTTTAGCATCCTGGTCCACAGCATGTTCATCACTTCTGGGAACTGCTCATACATGAAGGTAGACCTACACACACACACACACACACACGCACGCACGCACACAACCAAAGAACGGCATCTTGTATCAATAGCATTTCATGACAAGAACATTGGAATGTGCAATTTCAGAAAACATGCATCATTAATTTATTTGCAAACTTAAACCTAACTCACTTAACTTGGCTAACCCTCTGGGGTGTGTGTGTGTGTGTGTGTGTGTGTGTGTGTGTGTGTGTGTGTGTGTGTGCCTTACTTGGCTATTTCTCCCATCAGCTGTCCCGACGGCCCCCAGGGGTCATCATTGGTGGCCTCTCTAACCTTGGACTCAATCTCAGAGTAGTTCATCACCACATTAGTGCTGGAGACACAAGAACACATGTTCACTATTAGTGCTATAAAAAAAAGTTTAAAGACACAATTACTATAAGCTACTACTTAAGCTACTACATAATACTAATACTGTTACTAATGGTTACTAGTGGTAACAGCAAGACTACAACTACTATTTGTTTATGTATACGGATCCCCATTAGCTGATGACTTAACGTCACCTAGTTTTCCTGGGGTCCAAGACATTAATATACGGTACATTAACAACAATAGAACATGTCACAGTGTATCACAAATAAACACAAAAAAACAAACAAAAAAATACAGTAGTTGTGGTTATTTCAGCAATACAGTAGCAGCAGTGATAAGATAGTAGTATCATCATAATAATAGTAATAATATTAGCAGTAGTCTATGTATGTGTATGTATACAGACGATCAGAGATCTCCGCCTACTGATAGTAAGTCTGGTGACATCTACGTAAATTAATTCAATGAATGGCCTAAAACTGGGTGGACAATAATATAACTGCATTGTAGAACCAACCAAAAAAGTAGTAGACAAAGGTTTATTACAGCTGGTTTTCTCCTTAAGTCCATACAATGAATTTAGATTTCCCAGACGCATTGGCATTGTCAGGCAGAGATATCTGATCGTCCGGCTACACGAGACTATAGGAGCAGCAGCATAACCCAATAACATTTGATTTATCACTCATGTCAGTTGATCATGAGTGATGTTGCCGGTCAGTCAGTCAGCCATGTTGGTGTGTTATGGGCCAATGTCCCCCCGTGTCCCCTTCACGCTCCACTGCTCACATAAGCAGGGTCATAACATAAGCAGGGTCATCATACTCTCACAACAACAAAGAAAGAGAGGAAGAGAGAGAGAGAGAGGGGGGGGGGGGGTACTGAGGCATGTTCATTTACTGTATGAACCCTCTCAACACAAAACAGTCAGGACTCAGGACCAGCCAAGGACAGACACACTCTCGGGCAGTGGTGGGACAAGTACTCCGAACTATTTATTTACTATTGCGAAATATTCAAAGTCAAGGACAGACCAACTCTCCGGCAGGCATGGCCCTGATTATCACATCTACACATCACAAGGGCCTACCTGCAGCGACACACACACACACACACACACACACACACACGCACACACGCACGCACACGCACACACACACGCACACATGCACACACACAAACTCCAGTGACTTGGTGACTAGAAATACAGTGCACACACGCAGACACAAAATAAAAAGTAGTATAAAAAGGACAGAGAGAGATAGAGCGTTTCATAACGAGAATCTCAGTCCACTGGCTGAATAATGAATGAAAGCTTCCTAAAAAGCCTGCGTCCTCGCCAGTACACTCACACATCAAACACACACACACACACACACACACACACACACACACACACACAAATATTCAGCTGCAAGGGAGACAAAGGAAGGTGAGTGTGTGTGCGCATGAAACCAAGGTTAGATGTGTGTGTAATAGTATTACTGTGTGTGTGCGCTGTGTGTGCTGTGTGTGCATGCGTGCGTGCGTGTGTGTGTGTGTGTGTGTGTGTGTGTGTGTGTGTGTGTGCTGTGTGTGTGTGTGTGTGTGTGTGTGTGTGTGTGTAGGACATTGAGAAGAAAAAAAATAAGAAAAAAAAACACCAAGCGCCCACGACTTCCTGGCCTCTTTGTTCTGCACGCTTGCTTGCTGATGCGTTTGTTCTGTGCATATACTGTGTGTGTGTGTGTGTGTGTGTGTGTGTGTGTGTGTGTGTGTGTGTGTGTTGCCGCTGCAGACCTGAACACAGTCCTCTAGCAAACACACCGTCAGAAGCGCTGCAACATGAAACGTGCTCTTCCCTCCCTTATAGCCCGTCTCTAACCCTGCTTTTATACCTTTCCTTAACCCCTCTCAACTCGCCTCCATTCCTCGCCTCCTCTCCTACTCCCCTAGCCCTTTCCTGCTCCTTCATCTCCCCTCGTCTCCTCCGGCCCGTCCCTGCTCCTCTCCCACTCCCATTCTCCTCTGCTCCTGTTCAACAGAAGAAGAAAGAAGTGTTTGTACTTTTCTTTTTTTTTAAGAGCCTGGCCTTTGTATCGTTCTGGTCGAATTATCGGCCATTATTTGTCTTTTTGGATAACATCGATATCGGCAATTACGTAGCAGATGTGTCCCAATCATTATAGTTGAAAAATAGATCTACGAGCTTGTAGATCGGTGACTGTTAACATTTTGGAATACGGCTTAAGTTTTGTGTTTATGTTCATGTATTTGTTTGCTTATAAGATCATTCTTCTGAAATAGAAACTTCAGAAAAGTTTGAAATTCAAATCCAAGTTTTTCAAGTTGATTTTAACTTTTTGCAATTTTGGACAAATTATCGGTCAAAACATCGATAATCAATATGAGGTGGTCTACGACTCAAAAGGATCGGCATTGGACCCAAAACTCGGGCAGCATCGGTCGAGCTCTACTTTTTTTTACAGCAGGTTTGTTTTGTTGGGTGTAGGCTAGAGAAACGCTCTGACGACCTGACTCCTAACCTGCCGAAAAACCCAAGGCTTGCTTCCCTGTTCGAGCCCTGTTCACATACACCCATAAAGAATCTATTCACCGCATCCGATCAGCCATGACAGCCGCGCCCGAGGCCTCGTATCGGTTACCCCACCTGGGCTGTTGGCTGGATCTATGTGCTGCACCATTCACGTCCGCCTTGTCTTATATCTCTTAATGCCTGGCCTGTTTATTCTCCGGTCTTAATGCGGCCTTCCCTTCCACCCCAATGATGGGCTGTACAATGCATTATGGTTATGCTAGCACAGCATTAAAGTGGTTCAAAATAAAAGTTAAGCTCACAACACACACCCTAATGCGTTGTTGTGAGCTTCTAGATCGTCTATTTTCGTCGTATGATTACATTTTAATATCATTTTAGAACACTTTGGCATGGTATAAGATCAAGCACAACCGTGGCTATTCATAGAGAACTGTTGGGGCCAATAACAGCATTTATGCTTGCACGTTTCTGGAGGCTGCAAGTGAAAAAAGATTGTGCAGAGCAGATTGTTGTCAGAAAGAATTATAGAGTGTGCAACGAAAGAATAGCAATGATCAATAAATACATTATAATAAATGATTTCAGTATGGTCCTGTGACACATAATTTTTCTCTGCACTACTTACAGTATGTGAGAGCAATCCATAGTATAATTCATTCAGATTCAGTGAATATAAATATCAAGAGATACTGGCACAATCAATGCAAGAAACGGTAGATTCTTTGTTAAATCATTAATATTAGCAGTTCAGTAATTGCCTATTCCGCCAATCTGATAAAAAAAAAATCAGACCCAAAACCACAACCCAGTTTTAGGTCCGGTTTAGCTGATTATAGAGTAGTGGGTCAAGCATTTAGGCAACGCCTAAAGACTGATGGAGAGACTGTAAATGGCCAATATACACAGCATACACAGCATCATCAGTCTATCTTTAACCACAACCTATTCTGTTAAAATAAAGGCTCTGTCTTTAGTTGCTTAAAGAAGAAGCTGGTTTCCACTGAAAACGGAACTGCTTTGAAGACGCCACAAGGCCCCCTCCCATCTTGGTGTGCTGCCATACCAACAACAATACAGAAACAACACAGCAGGATCTCAAAAAGCCAGTGATCAAAGACACCAAGACAGAGAGTCAAAGGCGTTGTACTATGTGTCTGTCTGTCTGAAGTCTGAACACTGAACTGAAATGCTGTGGTGATGTTGTTAACAGTGTTGCAGTGATGCTGGTGTTTGTCATCCTAATGGACCAGGTACCTCAGGCTCAACTCATGAACAAATACAGTTGACCTCACAGTGAAATCCACAGGCCAATGTGGGACATTTACAGGAAGGTGTAGATTTAATGACGAGATATTCACCTAAAGTACAGAACGTAAAATCATCACAAACTAAAATATTGTGGGCTAATCTTTGGCCCTGCGTCATCTCATTTCATGGGACTTTTGAGATTTCAGGGGACATGTTTATTTCTGATAATGCCATTATACATATTTTTTATTGCCATGCACTGTAGCACTGGGCAACACTTATATGATAATAGATAGACTTATATTGTGTTGTCTTTTCCGGGTTTTAAATACTGCATGAAGTGATCTGAAAATTCATGACAGTTCTAGCTGTGCTATTACTTGCCATAACCCAATTGTTATTACTGATGATCCTTTATCAACAATCTCATTGTGTAAATATTCATCACAATATCAATATTTAGGTACTGGTCAAAGATGTGACTGAGGTGTGTCCATGTCGCCCTGCCTACTGCACTGTACTGTTACAGTACACGTGCTTTCGTTCAGTAACATTGCATCAAATAAGAAATAATAGAAACGGCATTAACAACAAAGTCTAAAAGCCAGTGGGTACCCTTATTCAGCCTCCAAGCATACAGTTATGGTACACATATACAAAAAGGACCAAAGGGTCCTCTTCTATAAGCTAATGTTGATAGTAAACACTAGCCAGATATGGGTTTATGTTTGTAGTATGTATGGATGGATGGTTGAGTTGGCTGACTAAATCAAATAATGATATGTCTGACCAGACATCTAGATATCTCTGTTGTGTCATGGGTGTGACCATGGGGGGCATCATGATGAGGCAAGGTGGAGACCCCCAGCACGCTTCATAGCTGATTAACAAGGTGCCAATGGTTATCATGTAATCTTCACAAGACCAGAAAAACCACACAATGTAAGGGTGGGAAAGACAGACAGACAGACAGACAGACAGACAGACAGACAGACAGAGAGACAGACAGACAGGCAGGCAGACAGACAGGCAGGCAGGCAGGCAGGCAGGCAGGCAGGCAGACAGACAGGCAGGGCGTGATGCCTCTGCACCAGCAGACAGGGTTTAAGTGTTTGCACTAGGCTAGTGGAATTAGCCTGCTGCTTGCAGCATACATTGCTTGCATCCCAATGGTCGGTGTGATCAAATTTAAGATGAGCTGTGGTTTTTGTGTTGCCATAGTAACGTTAGTGTGTGTGCGGTGTAGGCTACATGATGCTACCAGTCCTAAAGAGTACTACATCATCAACCATGCATTGTGTCCATGCATGAAACACAGGCTATAGTGTCTGCTAGCTTAATACCAGCTAACAGCTGAGCTGAGAGTCTGCATGTGACGTCACAGAACAGAGGGCCGTTATGGTGATGGGTGCCATAGCCCGGAGGGACAGCCGCATTGTGATTGGTTAGTTAATTATACAATTTAGTACCTAATGTAAACAAATACAAAAAATAAAAAATCAATTAAGGGTCCATTTGGTTACATTTGTATACCGTCCGAGTTAAGTTAATAATTAGTTAAATTAAATGAATTCATTGATCTATTGTAAATGGCATGAGCCCTATAGTCAACAAATAACAGAGGGTAACCGGAAGGCTCGCCCAAAACACGCTCACCCCCATTTTTTTCCGCCTACCAGCGGTTCTTGTATTCTTGTTTTACAGAGGATAAGGTTAGAAATAAGTTTAGGGTTAGCCATAGTTTGACTGAGGTTACTTTGAGGAATAAGGTTAGTTTTAGGCATAGTTTACTGAGGTTACGTTTAGGAATACCAGGAGAATACCACCGGATTTGACTGTGTTTTGGGGCCAGCGTAAAATAAGAGAGCAAAGAAAAATAATAAGTACAACAGGCTGGTTAACCAGACAACCACTGACTTAAACAGCACCACAGTAAACATAACCAACAAAAAACACAACATGTTTTATAACATTAATTATTTTTCGCAGCATAATTACACTATTTTTTCCATCCAAAAAACACATTTATTGCATCTAATCCACCGAGACTCTCCTGCTATGACAACCAGTGGTGTAAAGTGACATTTACCCAAGTACTGTCCTTGAGTACAATTTTGAGGTATTCTTACTTTACTGGAGTGTTTCCAATATTCAATAGTTTCACTTCTACTCCACTGCATCTCAGAGGCAAATCTTGTACTTTTACTCCACTACAATTATTTGGAAACTTTAGTTACTAGTTACTTTGTCGATTTTTATTATTATAACACATACATTAACCTCTTGTAGCATGGTTCCAAACGAATCTGCCATTGCAAAATTGCATTGCACTTGCGCAGTGTTTATTGTCTGGCCACGCGAGGCTAAACCTCTTCAGCCCTCTATATATATATATTTTGGGCGTTAGAAAATACATCATCACGACGCATTGTGAGCTTGAAGATCTGCTATTTTTAAAAGATGTGTATACATTTTAACTTTACTTGGGAAATGGGGACATTCTGCATATTGAGTACTTTTACTTTTAGTAGGTACATTTTTATGCCAATACTTTTGTACTTGTACTAAAGTACTTTTACTTAAACAGAGTATTTCTACATTGCACTATTTATACTTTTACTCAAGTAAAACCACTGAGCGTATTGCATCTGTGTAATAATCCACAGAGACTCTCCTGCTATGACAACCAGCAACCACCTTTTTTAGCCAATCACGCCGCGACCGTCTCTCTGGGCTATGGGGTGTAAAGATCTCCTCCAGCTGAGCTACAGCAGGGAGCAGGCAGGCAGCAGCAGCTAGCAGGGTTAGCTTAGCTCAACCGTGCACCGCTATATACTCACGCTTTATCGACTAGTTCTCTGACTTTCCACATGTTTAGCATGTCCCCGTGGGCCCGCCGCGTCGATCCCCCGTCGCCCCGCGTCTCCCAGCCGGCTCCAGATGCAGCAGATCCCCCGGTGAGACGGTCCTCCCTGCCTCCTCCTCCTGACGGGGTGATGATGGTGAGGGTGATGATGGTGGTGATCAGTGTTGCCAGATTTTGCAAGAGAAACAAGCAACCAGGTTTGATTGATTGAATACTTTATTTAGAAAAGACATGGAAACAGTACATGGAAGCACAATTCACAATACAAGGTCCTCTAAACTGTATTTCTCATAAAAGCACAATGGCTTATTTAAAATAAGATCCCCACGCACTCAAATCACGATGATGACATTAAGAAAACAGACAAATATACACTAAGTATGCAGAACGTCATACAATCAGCCTACATTACTGGTATAAAAAACAAGAAATATATACAATAGACAGTTCCGGGGCGGGGGGGGGGGGGGGGGGGGGGGGTAGGTTAAGACTTTGACAGGGGCCAGTTTGGAATTGCAGCCTGTGAGAAAGTGAGTAGGGTTTTACATTCCTTTACTCCCTTAGGTAGGGCATTCCACATTTTTTGTTGTATAGCACGAGAAAGAGTTCATTCCATTGTCTTTGAAAACAAGCCTAAAAGAAGCAACTATATTCCTCCACATGAGGGCATTTGAAATACAAGCTCACAACTGAGCTTGTAGATCTGCTATTTTCAAAAGAATCTTGAAAAAAGTGAAACATTTTAAATATTTTTTGAAACTTTTAACAACGCAAATCAATCAATCAAAACAAGTAAAAAAAAAAAAACACAACCCGCAACCAGTGCCACCAACATTTACAAAGAATTTTACAGAAAGACAAGCCTACAGTTGCTTATAATAAGCAGACATGGCAACACTGATGGCGGTGATGATGAGGAGCTCCTACCGCTGCTAATGGGATGGACCGGCCCCTGTTGCCCAGGCAACGCGCGTTACTGCCTACGTCACGGATGCGTAGAAGATGGTCTGAGAGAACAGAACAGAACAGAACAGAACAGAACAGAACTGAACTGAACTGAATATAACAAAACAGAATATAACAGAACAGAACAGAACAGAACAGAACAGAACAGACTAGAGTAGAACAGAACAGAACAGAACAGAACAGAACAGAATAGAATTGGGGTGCAAGTGCAACAGTTAATCAAACTAATAGTTTTGAAAGAATATTACAAAATAATACAATAATCATACATTGGTAATAAAATAATCAATTAATAATTGCAGCTCTAAATAGAATAGACCCCTTAACAGACGACGTCACACTGATGAGAACCAGTATGCGTGCAACCAGTATGCGCGCAATGAAACCCATTCTATCAGCTCTAGCTAGGACACGCCTCACTAGCCAACACACAAGAGGGGGTTGGGGTGTGCTGAAACCAGCGCACCCCGAAACAACAGGTTGCAAATTGATTGTGTGAAACAATCACCTGTGCTTCCAGTCTAAATGTTAGTAAACAAATAATTGGTCTATAGGCCTACAATTAATCTTTCTGTTGGGTGAGAATCTACATTCTTATTCTATTGTCTGTATGTTACATGTTATATGTCCTAACATCAAGTCAAGATGCAATTCTGAATTCTAGAAAGTGTGTTGGTAACACCTCTCTACACCAACGGTTCCCAATTCGTTCAGGCAGCGACCCCCCAAAATATTCATATTTGAATAATCACATTTGAACTGGGGAACCCCCAAAATAATCATATTCGAACTAGGGACCACCCCAAAATAATCATATTTATTTGAACTGGGGACCCCCCACCCTGACAAGCACTTGGAATTGTAGGCTTTACATTTAGTTTGACTAGGTTCCACAGATAAATATTGTGGAAAAAAAGCCAAACTACAAGCTCACAACGCCTTGCACTGTGAGGCGTTGTGAGCCTCTTTCTACACGTAATATTTGACAATTTGGCCAATTTGGTATTAAAAAGGTCTTAATTAAAGGTCATTAAATTGTAACTTTAGAAATGTGCAGATACCCTGTACTGTATGTGGCATTTTACCATTACATATTGAAACAGGAAGATTTAGGGGCGTAGCTGAGGAGGATAGAATATGTGAATACTGTGATTTGAATGAGGTGGAGAATGAAATCCATTTTATTTTGTTTTGTCCTTTGTATAATGATCTGAGAGATATTGTTCAAAAAAGTCCACACCCCTGACCTAAACCTGATAGATTATGAGAATGGTGCTTTAATTGAATTTCTTTTTCTTCATGTTTTTGGATTTTCAGAATATCTTTATAAAGCGTGGGATTGGAGGAGAAGGGTGATTTATAATAGATGAATTTTCATAAATGTTTATGTGCAGGTATATATGAATGTGTGTATTGTATGCGGCTTGTTTAAAATCAGGCTGTATTAGGAGTTGCTGGTTGGGTATACACTGGAATCTTTATTTTGTCTTTGTTTTAAAATTGATGTGTCTGATAATCCCATGTGGGATGGGTCAAGAAATTGTCCAGACACGGAAATAAAACATTAATTAATTCATTCATATACCGTATATTGGTTTGCTTACTGTTGAGTGAGAAAACAAAGTTGTTCATTAAGCTAATCAGCTGGGGATCCCCCCAAAATAATTTGGGGACCCCCTGGGGGTCCCAACCCCCAGTTTTAGAACCACTGCTCTACACATTTACACTTGTATTACTAATTACTGCTCAGTATGTTTGTATTTACCTTTTGTATTTACCTACTTGTAATTGTTTTTGTTCTTATTATAGTTGGTGGGTATTGTTATCACAGTCAAATCTTGTTGAATCTTAGGTTAGGGTTACAATTTTCCCAATTGTTATGGTCAAGGCAGACTTTCAGTTTTTCATTTTTGTATTTTCTCCATTCATTACCTTGATGTTGTCTCCTTTTTCTCAGAATCAGCGACCTCCAGAATACATCTGGTCCTGACCGCCATCCACGGTGATCCAGGAAGGTGGTAATGAAGGCAGACTCAGGATACAGAGGATGTAACAAAAGGTGACTATTTATTGACAGCACAACACTCAACATGTTAACCAGTGGTGGGAAAAGTACTCTAATTTTGTACTTAAGTAAATGTATCAATACCGCAATGTAGAAATACTCCGTTACAGTAAACTTGAGTTTACTGTAACTTAAGTAAAAGTACAAAGGTATTGGCATCAGAATGTACTTAAAGTACCAAAAGTAAAAGTACTTATTATGCAGAATGTCCCGTTTTCACAAGGTATCATGTGTGTATAACATTTATTAAAATCTTTTGAAAATAGCAGATCTACAAGCTCACAGCTTGTAGATCTGCTATTTTCAAATCAAATCTTGGGGGGAAATTATAATAAGCAGACCTGGCAACACTGCCTTTATCATGATTGTTAACCAAGTGGACATTTAAAGGTTTGTAACTCTGACAGTGTACAAGTGGAACCGCCCCGGTTCCCCACTGTCAAAGTTATGGGGGTCCGTGGCCTAATTCATACCAAACAGTGGGGGGGGTCCTTGAGATGTAAACGTTTGAGAACCAAATACCATAACACACATACAGTACAGGTGAGCCATCGGTGTCGTGTGTTTTTGTGCTGCAGTGCTGCTATCTATGACAACTGAATCTCCCTCATGGGAGAAATACAGGTCTATCTATTTACTTTGAGCGTTTAACCAATAACGAAATTCCCTCCAGTTGGCTTGGCCCAGTGATGTCAGCGATGACGTTATCAAGCTTATATAAGCGGGGACGAGTGCTCCTGGATGAATAGTCAACAAATCAAATCACATTATTTACACGAGAATACCACGCAAGTCCAGTCGATCCTCTGGTTTGTGTCGATCCGTGTTGCTTTCTTGTTGGACATGCCCCTCATGGGAGATGGATGGCCTGTTCGAGGTGCGTTCCGTGTCCTGGTGCTGCTGCTGGCCGTCGTTGTGTTGCAGGCCGCCGTTGTGTCGGCCGCGGTTCTTCCCACCATCCCAGAGGAACACACGGTGCTCACAGAAGGGCTCCGACCACAGAGAGGCCTGAGTGGAGAAGATGACCCAGGCGAAGGGAACCTGGGCTTCTTCCACGCCTTCGTGGCGGCCCTCTCGGTCATCGTCGTCTCCGAGCTGGGAGACAGGACGTTCTTCATCGCCGCCATCATGGCCATGAGCTACAACCGGCTCATGGTGCTCGCGGGAGCCATGCTGGCGCTGGGCCTCATGACCTGCCTGTCGGTCCTGTTGGGCTACGCCACCATCATCGTCCCCAGGATCTACACCTACTACGTCTCCACGGCCCTGTTCGCCGTCTTTGGCGTGCGGATGCTGAGAGAGGGCATGAGGATGAGTGCCGACCAGGGGCAGGAGGAGCTGGCGGAGGTGCAGGTGCAGATCAGGAAAAAGGACAAGGAGCTCCAGCGGAATATGCTGGCGGGCGGGACGGCGGACATGGGCACCGTCACGGGGGCCACTCCGCCTGAGGGCAAGTGGCACAGCTTCGTCTCGCCCATTTTCCTCCAGGCGTTCACCCTCACCTTCCTGGCGGAGTGGGGCGACCGCTCCCAGCTCACCACCATCATCCTAGCCGCCAGTGAACATCCCGTTGGAGTGGCGGTGGGCGGTACGCTTGGACACGGTCTGTGCACAGGACTGGCTGTGATTGGAGGAAGGATGGTGGCCAAGAAGATCTCCGTCAAGACTGTTACGATCATCGGAGGGATCGTTTTCCTGGTCTTTGCCATCTCTTCCATTTTCATCAAGCCGGATTTTAACACATGATTTGTACGATAAGACTCAACCCCAGTCAGTGCAGCTGGATTCTGCTCAGTGTGACACCATGTGCTAACACAGGAGCCCCCAAGGCTGCCCTCTGAGCCCCTCAACTCTCTGTACACCCACAACGGCATGGCCGACTGACCCTGACGCCAACCATCTGGGGAATGCATTTCCAGCTTGCATAGTTCCTGACTCACATCGTTCCCAACTTGCGTGGTCCCCTAGTAGTCTTAAGTGTTTAATTTTTTTGTTTATTTTTATTATTTTTTTGAATTTTGACATTTTTTACGTATGACTGACTGACATGACCAAGATGCCAGGCACCAAGTTGTAAGTGGTAAAGGGTGTGGAAGTGCGTGCGTGTGTGAGTGCACAGCGAGAGAGGACTAGTCTGTGACTCTGTGTAGCAAGTGGAGGACCTGCTGACTGATGGGGCTCTCTCCTTCATTACAATGATCTAATACAGTGGGTTCCAAACTGGGGGGTCTCCAAATTATTTCGGGGGGTCCTCTGATGATCAGCTTAATGTGCAACTTTGTTTTCTCACTCGACAGTAAGCAAACCATCATACAGTATAAGCAGGGTATCTGCACATTTCTAAAGTTCCAATTTAGTGACTTTTAAGACCATTTTTAATACCAAATTGGCCCACAACACGTGAGCTTGTAGATTTCACAATGTTTATCTGTGGAACCGAGTCAAACTAAATGTAATGCCTACAATTTCAAGTGCTTGTCAGGGGGGGGGTCCCCAGTTGAAATATGATTATTTAGGTGGTCCCCAGTTCAAATGGGATTATTTTGTGGGGTCCCCAGTTCAAATGTGATTATGTTGGGGGCTCCCCAGTTCAAATGTGATTATTCTGGGTGGTCCCCAGTTCACATGATTATTTGGGGGGTCGCGGCCTGAAAAAGATGTATTGCACCAGCTCAGTTAAAAACAAAGGACAATTAAAAGCGGCCTATGACTATGCCACCTCGAAAATAAGGAGTCTAGGACTCTGTTGGTCTACTCTATTCTATGTGTGGTTCAATCCAAACAAACAAAGCAGATTTGCATAACATTATTTGATAACTAGGGCAACGCCCGATGGGAACGCATGCGCCTTCAGTTATGTTATGTAATACCTGTTTGTGTACCCGTTGTCAGAGTATTTAACCACTTAAACCCTATATGGTTGACCGGAGTCCCTCAGGGCTCTACACTAGGGTCTTTTCTGTTTTCTGTCATTGTGGGGAAAGCTTTCGCAGAAAAAAAGCTCACAGCGCGTTGTGAGCTTGTCGATCGGCTATTTCCTGCGAGAGCTTTCCCCACAATATGGATGCTGGGGTTTAAGTGGTTAGTGGGCATAGACAGAAAGACAGACAGACAAACACAAAGACACAGACACAGACAGATAGGGATTTGAGGATCTATAGATATTTCTGGACAACAGCTGATCCGATCGACTTCCCACTTGGCATTACACTCCCTTGGTTGATAATGCTACTAATTATGCAACTAAATGCAATTGTTAATTAGTAGAACCAGTTAACAATTGCAGCACCTTTTCTGACGTGAACGCAAATCATTATTATCACGAACACACCTACTGTTTACACTAGCTCAGTGGTTCTCAAACATTTTAAATTCAACTACCCCATAACACTGACTGTGTACAAAGGGTCCCCTTGGTTCCATTTAGAGTTAGCCTACAGACCTGTAAGGGTCCATTTGGAACCCCCCTCGTGGAACACTGAACCCATTTCTTTCCATATGATAACAAGTACTAAACTCATTTTGGGGGTAGGGTTTTTTCTGTCCTATTAAAATTGGCCACCAGATGGCAGTGTAATCCCACTCTTCCCAGTGTTGAGAGGTATGCAGTGAGATATAGATATTGGCCTACAGTATGTACATGTATACTTCTGATTAAAGGATCTATTTCCAACCTTGCTACCTATACAATGAAAACCAACAAACGGAAAAGCAAATACAATCTTAATTTTCTATAAGCCACTCTTTTTAGTCAAAATGTGCTTTTTGACTAGATTGTGATTCTGTTGAGGAACTATACAGTAAAATACATCAGTGTTCATCTACCTATTTGTAACTGTGAGAGTGTACAAAGAAACCTTACAGGTCCATTTGGTTACATTTGTACACTCTCAGAGTTACAGACCTGTAAGGGTTCAATTTGGTTCCTAAAAGGCTGTAGATTCAAATAGCTTGGAATCCCCATCCCCATCGATGATGTCATTGGTAGGCAGGTGTCTGACCTGTCCGTAGCTCACCAATGAGACGCAAAGAGAGTAGACAGAAATTGCGCCGTATTATTATGAGCATTAGTGAGGACCAATTATAAGATATAAGGTTGAAAATGAGCAGAGTGCTCCTTTAAGCACAATTTTGAGGGATATTTCTTTACTTAAGTATTTCTGTGTCTTGTTACCTCATACTTCTACCCCATTACATCTCAGAGGCAAATATTGTAGTTTCTCAATTATTTGACGATCTACCAATCGCTTGATTGAGCTTGTAGATCAGCCAGTTTTGAAAATGTAACTACTTTTACTTTGATACTGTACGTGTACTTTGATGCCAATACTTTTCTACTTTTACTCAATAATTGTTTTTTGATACAGGTCTTTTACTTGTAACAGAGTATTGTTGTAATATTGTGGTACTGATAGTTTTATTGAAGTACTTTTACTATTACTCTTACGTACAACACATCACATGTCTGTATGTGCATGTGTGCGTGTGCGTGCGTGCGTGTGTGTGTGTGTGCTCAGAAAGGAGGTGAAGACGGAGAGAAAGGCATGATGGGATAGGAATAGGGATGGAGGATGAAAGACAGACGTGTGTGTGTGTGTGTGCGTGTGCGTGTGCGTGTGCGTGTGCGTGTGCGTGTGCGTGTGTGTGTGTGTGTGTGTGTGTGCGTGCGCGTGTGTGTGTGTGTGTGTGTGTGCATGCGCTCGCTAGTCCCTGGAGGCCACCCTGCAGATCGCTTGGGAAAAAGACCCCTAGGTCCAACTGGGGGCTGACAGCCAAGAACAACATGACTAAAATAGAGAGAGAGAGAGAGAGAGAGAGAGAGAGAGAGAGAGAGAGAGAGAGAGAGAGAGAGAGAGAGAGAGAGAGAGAGAGAGAGAGAGAGAGAGAGAGAGAGAGAGAGAGAGAGAGAGAGAGAGAGAGAGAGAGAGAGAGAGAGAGAGATGGGAGGCAAGGGCGTGAGAGGAGAGAGGTGATGGAGAGAGAGAGTAACAGTTTGGACAAAGAACTTTGTATCTAAGTAGAAACTGTATGGGAAAGCACTCACACACACACACACACACACACACACACACACACACACACACACACACACACACACACACACACACACACACACACACACACACACACACACACACACACACACACACTGATTGAAGCCATATGTTTCCAGACGGGGGAAATAATGGGAACTTGTGAATATGTTTTATTTGTTTTTCTTTTTTTTCTCTGTTGTGTTAAGCCGAGGAGTGGGCGAGAGAGATAGAGAGATAGATAGATGGAGCGAGAGAGAGAGAGAGAGAGAGAGGGAGAGAGAGAGATGATGATCAGCCATGGGAAATTCCAGCGTGTAGACACATCCGCTGAGCTCCACACCATAGACAGCTCCTGTGCGTTAGACAGGGGGGATTTCCACACTGTCACACAAAGACTGCAGCTCTACAGCAGTGGTTCCCAAACACCGGCTCGGGGGACCCACTCGGGACCCCTACATTTCGTTTCCTACATTAAAAAATATATATGTTTCGAAAGGTTTTCAAAAACTAAACAAAAAAGAAAAATCTTCATTTTTCATTAAAACAAATTCTAACATTTTTCAAAAGAATTGTATAAATAAATACAAAATCAAAGAAATACCATAAATAAATAAAAAATATTAAGTAGTAATAATACTGAAAATATTTTGTTAAAATAAGTGTTCTCTAAGTGTTATTCGTGTTACATTATATTCTAATAGTAATCATTGCTATAGTTCAGTAACAGGGGTCTCCACATCTCTCCAGCTCTTTAGTAACAGAAAAATAAGTGTTCAGGTTGGGGCACAAATAGTATTCTATCAGAACTCAATCATACATACAGGATACAGGATAAACAAGTGAACTGAAGCTGATGAATGATCTTTGTGGTTGGTATCCCGACCTGAACATTTCTTTCCAGATTACTATGGGGATACCTGTGTGTTACTGAAGAAACACTCTATAGCAGCAATGATTACCATTAGAATACAAAGCTTTCACTTTCTAACACAAATCTAACAAAAATAAAAGGCATCTGCAAAGAAAAACGTCTTCGGGTTTTGATCTAAAGCTGAGAGAGAGACATCGTATTAACATTTTTAGGCCGGTGCCAAAAGGGCACAAAGCCAGCAGGTCGGCTCGGCCAATCAGGGAAGCCGGTGACCCCCCCCCCCCCCCCCCCCCCCCCCCCCCCCCCCCACCTCCCAAACACACAGCGTTTCGGTGGGTATACTCTGCAGAGCTGCGGTCAGACAGATACAGATATACTACGTGGTTCTTCAGAAACCGTCGGTCCGATGGCATTGCCACTCGGCCACTGCACACGCCCCGGGTCATGTGAGGGCCGTGAAGTTTGAGGTTGTTCGGTTGGGGCGGCGCCCGAGTTATGCCCGGGACACACAATGACACACAGACACACAGGCAGACAGGCCCACAGGCAGGCAGACAGACTGTGATGCAATGAGTTTCATTTTATTTTGGTAATGACTTTGTCCTGACACCCTTCCGCTGCAAAGTGTCACCGATGTGATATTGCCTGATATGTACTTGCCATCTAGTGCACCGGAATTAGCTTATCCACATGCTACGAACTTGTAGATCAGCTATTTTTGGTGTGCGACAAAGATTGCTTTTTTACCCCCCAATTTATGCCAATTGACTCCTCCCCACACACACACGTTTGTGTGTTCGTCACTGCTGTTGTATCCTACTGACTCCCCTGTTAGGGAAGACGTGGAGCCTCCGTCCTACTCCTCCCCGCCTCCCCGGCCGGCTTCCCTGCCCCGAACACGGGCCAATTGTGTTCCTATAGAGACACGCAACTTAGTATAACGTCTCTGTCGGGTGGAAACCTCTTATGTCCAAAACTGTTTTCTTTTCAGGATTAAAATGCAAAAAACAGCAAAAGTAGCAGATCGACAACAGCTCGAAACACTTCGCTTCGTGCCACGTTTCGAGCTTGCGGATCTGCTACTTTTGATGCTTTTGTGTGGCGCTGTAGTATGATCGAGTAGGGCAGGGGTCTTCAACGTTTTCAGCCCAAGGACCCCCTAGTTGAGAGAGAGATGAAGCAGGGACCCCCTCTATATTGTATGAGATTGTGTTTCAGATGAACTTTTTTTGTTTACTTGTTGGTCTTCTCTTCACCTATACCTCTTTGCCAAAAATAGCCGATCTACAAGCTCACAACGCCTCGCGCTGCGAGGCGTTGTGAGCTTGTAGATCTGCTATTTTTGGCTAAAGTTCACCTCAGAAAAGGGATGGGGTTAAGGTAAAAAAAGAAATCATATCACACAAAGATTTGGCAGACCCCCTGTAGTAACTCTGAGGACCCCCGAGGGGTCCCGGACCCCCTGTTGAAGACCCCTGGAGTAGGGCATTCATTTACGAAAAAAACACAAACAGTTACAATATGGAGATAAGAGGTTTCTGCCCGACAGCGACGATAAATCGGCCTTTTACTAGCCTTAGCCGGTGGCAGTCTGGCTGCTCTCCATCATCAGGAAGGGTGGGGTCATACGCCCCAGGATGCGTTTATTTAACTTATTAACGTGCACATGTTTTAGCATTTCCTGCAGTGCACGTCTGGCATGTAAATAGAGGGCATGTTTTATATTTTGTGCAATTCATTATTATTATTATTATTTTCTTTGCTCCCTAACGCAGCCAAATCGTGCCCCTCTGGAGAGAGAGAGAGAGAGAGAGAGAGAGAGAGAGAGAGAGAGAGAGAGAGAGAGAGAGAGAGAGAGAGAGAGAGAGAGAGAGAGAGAGAGAGAGAGAGAGCGAGAGAGAGAGGGTGGGCAAGTGGTGGGTGGAGAAAAAAAGTTGTGTGAGAGAGAAAGTGTGTGTGTGTGTGTGTGTGTGTGTGTGTGTGTGTGTGAGAGAGAGGGAGGGGGTGGTAGATTTTCCATGTAGCCGGTGGATGCCTCGCTTCCCTTGGGAGAATAAAGCAGGGAAAGAGAGAACAACATTCACAATCAGAAGAATTATAATATGTGCACACACACACACTCACAATAACAGCAATATAGTACTATTCACACACACACACACACACACACACACACACACACACACACACACACACACACACACACTCTCAGTGATGTGCATATACGGTATGTTCATCATGCAATTTGTATGTTGAAATTGTCTTGACAAAGTAAACATGCTGTCTGTCTGTCTGTCTGTCTGTCTGTCTATGACAAGACAAGACAAGCCAAGACATAGGGAAGACAAATTACAACCCTAACCCTTACAGCACAATTCCCTTAAATAGACAACGCCGCAAAGCTAATGATCCGTATTTCAACCCGTGTGACATGTAAACACGCCGCTGGGGCATCGTTATACAATAGGAACACCCAGCCCAGTGGTAGAGAGCTGTGGAACACTACAATGGAGTGTTGTGTTCCTCCGCTGTGAGCTGGAATCATAACTCTGACATCCATTATGCGAGTGCTGTTCTAACACTGCGCCTCAGGCCTCTCACTGTTGTTATTTTAAATCTTTGCTAATTGCTGGACTTTGGCTTGGGTCCTTTCCAACGCCTTATGAAACCCACTCTGTGCAATTAAAGTGTGGTGTGTGCGTGCGTGTAGTGTGTGTATGTGTGTGTGTGTGTGTGTGTGTGTGTGTGTGTGTGTGTGTGTGTGTGTGTGTGTGTGTGTGTGTGTGTGTGTGTGTGTGTGTGTGCGTGCGTCTCTGTGTGTGAATACGAGTATCTATTCTACAGTACAGTATGTGTATGTGTGTGAATATAGTATATGTAGAATGTGTGTATTATGAAAATACGTGTATTTGTGTGTGCGTGCACTTGTGTTTGTGTGCTTGTGCATGTGTGTGTGCATGTGTGTGTGCGTGTGTGTGTGTGTGTGTGTGCGTGTGCGTGTGCGTGTGCGTGTGCGTGTGCGTGTGCGTGTGCGTGTGCGTGCGTGTGCGTGCGTGTGCGTGTGTGTGTGTGGTGTAGATATCGGTGTATTGCATGCTTGTGTAAACAGGGTGAAGTCACATCCACCGATGGTTTCCACTCTCCTCTACATGAATAATATTTTGGTAAACTGCCGGTGACCCAAACCTTTACTGCTATAACCTACACGGGCTGAATAAAAACACATGTGGACAATTTCAGCGCGCTGACCAGGCCTAAAGTACGGACGAAGTCTGATTGATGACGGTCTAGGGATGCAACAGCTAATCGAACTAATGTATTTAATTGATTTGAATGTCGTCGCTGACGGGTAGAAACCTCTTATCTACATATTTTAACTTTTTGTGTTTTTTCGTAACTCAATGCCCTACTGGAACAGATCCGCAAGCTCGAAACGTGGCACAAAGCTTGTTATTTTTCAATTTGAATCCTAAAAAAGTAACTGTTTTGGACATACAGTATAAGGTTTCCACAGACAGAGACGATATACAATAACAGATTTTTTTAAATGAAATCATCAAATCAAGGCAGAGACATCATTCCTTAACTTTAAGAATTACTCTCATGCTTGTAAATACAAATAAATAAGAAAAATATAAAATCAATAAGACGTTTTCCTCTTTTCTATTTTTCTATTGTTATTGTTGTTTGTGCTGCAGTAGGAAACATTGATGTACTGTAATTATCTTAAATGAAGTATTGGGCTTTGATTTTAAACAATGCTTCTTGAGCAGATCTATAGACCTGTCTAATGAAGACTAAGATATTCTTCTCCCAGTGCTCAAACAACAAAGTCTCAAAAATGTCCAAGATATGAGAGATATTAATTGTAATTAATCAAATAATATTGTGACATTGTTAAAATGCATCCGTCCCTTTTCACGTCAGGACGTATAATACGTACTGATGGCGGGTTTTCTGCTTTATGAAACAATCCAACATAGAGAGGTGTACATAGTTGAGCTGCATCGCTCACTGCCTTTCATTTGAGGGTTTGAAGCTAAGCTAACACCAGACGTCTGTCCCTCCTTTCCTTATGACACCCTGGCCATCGCTCCAAGCATCCTAGACTCTTCCCAGATTGCCCCCCACCCCTCCCCTCCCCCTGCCAGTCAGGACTGCAGACTCACTCCTCATTTTCAGATTTTCCACCACAGTCTGAAAACTCACCTCTTCGGACTCTACTGTACCTCATTTCCTAGCACTCCTCATTCCTTCAATCACTCATTCCATTCCATACAGCACATACATGCACACACGCACGCACTCACAAACACACACACACACACACACACACACACACACACACACACACACACACACACACACACACACACACACACACACACACACACACACACACACACACACACACACACACACACACACACACACACACAGTAGACAGACAGACAGTCTTATTATAATAGTTCTGTATGCGCCTCAACTAATGACAAGGAGGTGTATGTGTGTGTGAACAATGTGTTATGTCTGAACTGGCTGAACCACCAAAGTGCTCCTAAATGTGTAAGTATTACTAACAGTATGTATTTACAATCATGAACATAATTTAAGTAGCATGTTCAGGAGACAATGAAACAATTTATAAAACGCATAAAATCAGTGAAGCAAAAAAAAAGCGTGGGGGTAAACAAAATATTTTACATGCAGTTATGACAATTATAGCATGTTATTTCCTTCCTGAAGAAAGGACTGGCTAATTCCTGAACGGTTTGCTGTTTTCTTCACTCTGGGTTGGACGACAGACTATTCTGGAAGTGTTTACCTGCAAAAGTGTTTGTGTTGGCATAAGTGTTGTACATGTGACCACACACCAAGACACAGTCATATCCTCAGTGTTAATTCAACTCTGAGAGTGTACAAATGTAGCCAAATGGACCCGCATAGGGTCCATTAAGGTTACATTTGTACACTCTCAGAGTTACATAAATTACAACTAAAAGGATAAAAAGGAGACAAAGAAAGAAAAACAATACAATTGACAATTTAAGCATTTAGCAGACGCTCTTATTCAGAGCGACTTACAATAAGCAAGGTATTCACATACATCAAATTCAGAGAGACAGTGTAGTGCCTCTGTAAAATGTTGACACTCACTTTTCTTTGAATTGCACGGATTGTACTGGTTGCACGGTTTGTCTGACACCATCTTTTGTATTAGGACGGGATACTGTGAGGACACTGTAACCTGGTGTTGTTGTTCCTCTGTTTTTCTGCGTGTGCAGGATAGTTGTATACAGTAGGTGTATACCTTTGCTGTTGTTCATTATTGATGGTGCTTCTTATTGTTATTTCTTACCTTTGTATTGCTGTATCTGACAGTACTTTCCTTACTCTGTATCTGTAACTTTGTAACTCTTAACTGCTGTGCTGCCTGACATGCTACTAAATTACATATTTTTTAATTTCAATAGAAAACGTTACGTACGTTACTACTTAAACCAGTGGTTCTCAAAGTGGTGTCCCCCAAAATGAGTAAAAAAAAGTTTAACCACTTAAACCCTATATACAATAGCTATTTCCCTTGGCACAAATTATTTTCAGATGGGGGTCCAACTAGGCCAAATACATTTTATTTTGGGGGTCCTTGACATGAAAACGTTTGAGAAGTTTGAGACTTAAACCATGTAGTTTGATGCGGTTAACTAAAGCCATATTTTATATACACCATCACGGAAAGTGAACATTTTAAACCAAAATTGCCAATCTACAACATTGCAGATCTGCCAAATTAGCAGATCTACCACCTCACAACGCGACATATTGTGAGCTTGTAGAGATTTGGGGCCCTATCTTGCGTGCAGCCATACCCCTTATGCAGTGGTGTGTTCTACCGTGTCACACTATATACATACTTACATAGTGTGATCTCCACGACCACGCGCATGTCGTGCAGGGAATGATTATCGTATCCCTCCGAAAAAACCTAGAACACACCACTGCCCTTATGGCTTTTTTTTTTTACTATTTTGAAAAACATTTAGAAATAGCTAAAATAGCCGATCTACATCGACACGTTGTGAGCTTGTAGATCGGATATTTGAAGTATTTAAAAAAAAAAATCAAAATAGTAAAAAATGCCAACAGAGTTTAGGCATAAGGGGTAAGGCAAGATAGGGCCCTTTGGTGTAGAGGGAGATAAGGAGGAGACCAAGTATAGTATGGAGCCATGTATGACCCGGCCAATGAAGTATGGGTTTAAAGTGGTTAAATTACCCAATACTCCTGTGATAGCGTTGTTCCATGACCCACGTCAGAACAGCTCATGACCTATTTTTGGGCCCCCAATCCCCTGGTTGAGAAACAATGACTTAACGAGCGTTTATTTGTGTTCAGGGCAGATGTGTCCTTGGTTGTTGGGGGTTCCAGTAACTCCCCAACAAGGGAGTGGTGACTGAATAATTGTGTGTGTGTGTGTGTGTGTGTGTGTGTGTGTGTGTGTGTGTGTGTGTGTGTGTGTGTGTGTGTGTGTGTGTGTGTGTGTGTGTGTGTGTGTGCGTGTGCGTGCGTGTGAGGACCAAAGGGGGTTTTCTTCCCTTGATGGGTACATGGCATTAGGGGAAATGGGGAGTGTGTGTGTGTGTGTGTGTGTGTGTGTGTGTGTGTGTGTGTGTGTGTGTGTGTGTGTGTGTGTGTGTGTGTGTGTGTGTGTGTGTGTGTGTGTGTGTGTGTGTGTGTGTGTGTGTTGGGGGGGTTGAGGGGTTCAAGGTTGGACAGGAAATGCCTGCGCAGATGGAACAGTAATGTTGTACTGGCTGAAAATGGTACACAGGAAACAGGCAACTGTGCAGCTGTGCGTCCGTGTGTGTGAGAGAGAAGGAGCGTGTGTGTGTGTGTGTGTGTGTGTGTGTGTGTGTGTGTGTGTGTGTGTGTGTGTGTGTGTGTGTGTGTGTGTGTGTGTGTGTGTGTGTGTGTGTGTGTGTGTGTGTGATTAGAGGGAACACAAACACAACAGAACTGTTTGTTTCTTGTTTGTATTCTAGGCACCTTTCATACCTAATTGATATTAAGAAGATGGTGGAAAACCAAATGAGAACTAATAGCTTACAGGGTATGAATTCAATTCAATTGCAGACTGTCATGTTTTACATGTTTGCCTTGAGTATGACTTAAAGGTTAGCTTATAGAGGAGTATAAAGCAAAGGTTACAGTTATACGGCATCGGTATGTTTGTCTGACTCTGCTGTCAACAGATGGGTAAATGGTGATGCTTACAGTACGTATTGTGTTATCATCACATGAATTTTATTTGTTTAGTGCATTTCACACGCTGGGTAATTCAACATGTTGAAGCATGAAAGAAATAATATATATACAAAAGCGGAGCTAATTTCTGGACAAACAAAATATGAAAATGCAATCATGAGGATCTCAGTATCCACATAGGAACGGCATGGCTCAAATGTGGATCTCAGACTTCATCTGGCCGGCCTGTGTCGTGCCGTCAGACACATTTGGGCAAAGTTTCATGATAACATTTAAGATAAATATTTCAAAAGGTACAAGATACAGGTACTCCTGTGGCCTACTAGCAGCGTGCACAAGAAACCTGGCACTGAGCGGTCCAGGGGGTTGTGAGAATATAGCTCCACAGACAGACAGACCCTCTTCTAGAAGAGGGTCTGTCTGTCTGTGGGGGTTGTGAGAATAGCTCCACAGACAGACAGACCCTCTTCTAGAAGGCTCGCCCCATCCCATCACTGCATAAAATCGAATGATGTGGATCTCGTGTGTCTCCAGTGTGGATCTGCGACTTCATGCCTGTGCCTGTGTCATCAGCCATTTATGACGTCTGTCGTAGATGGAAAATGTGGAGGTACTAACGTAGCCTACCTGCAATGTGCACAAGACATTTGGCTCTGATCTGTCCACCAGATTGCACGCTTAGATTCAGGCACACAAACCTAGACAATAAAAAGCGTGTGTGTGTGTGTGTGTGTGTGTGTGTGTGTGTGTGTGTGTGTGTGTGTGTGTGTGTGTGTATTGACCAATGGAGATACGTTGAGTTAGGAGTGACAGTGGAGTGCTAACAACAAGAGCATTATGATACAGGTTGTAATGCAGTAAATACATAAAAGAACACTGGGCTTTTGTTTGATAATACAGTGACATGTGTTTCATCATTTCTAGATGGTATCAGAGAGAGAGGGGGCAAACGCACACGCACGCACGCACGCACGCACGCACGCACGCACGCACGCACGCACGCACGCACGCACACACACGCACGCACACACACACACACACACACACACACACACACACACACACACACACAAGCAGCTTTGGAATGCCCTTTGGTTTACCTATCTGCCTGTCAATCAACTCAGTGACCGAGTGAAGGAAGGTTTGTGTGTGTGTGTGTGTGTGTGTGTGTGTGTGTGTGTGTGTGTGTGTGTGTGTGTGTGTGTGTGTGTGTGTGTGTGTGTGTGTGTGTGTGTGTGTGTGTGCGCGCGCTCTCATAACTATTCATCAGGTCTCTGGTGTATTTGCATCTCATCTGCATACAGGTCCAAGAGGGAAGAGATTAGCATGAGAGAGAGAGAGAGAGAGAGAGAGAGAGAGAGAGAGAGAGAGAGAGAGAGAGAGAGAGAGAGAGAGAGAGAGAGAGAGAGAGAGAGAGAATGGCTTTAATTTGTAACAGGAAGATGTGACAGAGCCACAGAGAACCTTTGCACCAGTGAATGTAAGTGCTGACACCGACAGGAGAGAGAGACACACGTCTGAGTTTGTTTTACTGTCTTTGTCGGCATTTGTCCACACCAGAATAACACACTGAATGTTTTATGGATAACCATTTGAACCCAAGCATCCATATTCTGGGGGAGACAAAAAATATCAGATCTATACAAGCTTGTATAGCTTGAGTTGTAGATCGACTATTTTTGACATTTGGTTTAGATGGGAAAAAAGCGGTCCAAGTACAGAGCCAACTCGCGCCCACTTTACTAAGTCTTTTTTTCTATCGATTAGTCACCCCATGAAGACTTGAATTCATGGAGATTTTTTTGTTTTTGTCGCATTCCTAAGCCAATAATTTGATGACCAGCGGACCGGTACCGGTCCGCTGGTCATCAAATTATTGGCTTAGGAATTCTTTTTTTGGGTGAACTATCCCTTTAAGTGAGTTACATGGTCAAGGCACAAGACAGATGTATTTATACAGTATGGCATATTTCAGGCATAGACTCAATGTGCTTCAAAATAAAAACAAAACAGCCATAGGCAAAACATATAAGATAGGAACATACAAAATATATATTTACAGAAAGGTTCATTAGGACAGCCCTCCTTTTGTTTAGTTATTTAATTAAGTATCCTTAATTATAGTTGTATGTCTTATTAAAGTTTACACACAAGGTGGTCCACCGCCTCTGTTTTAAAGACCAAAACACAGAAAATAAACATAACAATAAATGTGCATGCATGCTTATGAGGTTATTAGTTTCGGGGAAGGGGGATTTGTTTACAAAATAGAGATTGTTATGTCTAGAGAGAGAGAGAGAGAGAGAGAGAGAGAGAGAGAGAGAGAGAGAGAGAGAGAGAGAGAGAGAGAGAGGCTAATATAACTGTAACAGTGCAGAGATAATAAAAAAAAGACACCAAGATTTATTTGTGTCTTGAAGAGCTAGGAAGCACTCCTTTTATGAGTCAAAACAACAACATTCATTGTCGCAGAAAAAGTAATGTCATGTCACCTTGTAAGGGTGCATGTAAACTATAACAGGAAAACCTCCCCCACGGCGTGAAGATAACACACTTAATTAATGTCAACATGGGCGAGATCACTTCTTAACTTGTTAATTGTCCTGCTAATTGTCCTGTGGGTGAGTGTCCCCCACAATGGCAGACTGAAACTTGCTTCTATTATTGTGTGTGTGCATGTGTGTGGGTGCGTATGGGGGGGAGGGGGGGGGGGGGGGGGGGTGTAGGTGCCAGGGGTGAGAGCTACACAGAGAGGTAAAGAGTGGCGCTGACATTAAAGGTTAAAATAGAGAGACAGAGAGAGATTGGATCCATGTTCTCAAATGAAAACAACATTAAAGACACTGTTTAAAGCTGCAGAGTGATCTGCCTCTCTCTCTCTCTCTCTCTCTCTCTCTCTCTCTCTCTCTCTCTCTCTCTCTCTCTCTCTCTCTCTCTCTCTCTCTCTCACCCACCACCCATTTTGATTCTCATTCTCTGAATCTCCGTCACTCTTTTTCTGCCCCTTGCGGTATTTCGTATTCCCCTCTCTCTCTCTCTCTCTGTGTGTTTGTAGGAACTCAGCTGAACTCAGACATCAAATGTTCATAAATAAATAATTGGTATAAACAATGTACGCTAGTCACTGTGGAGTCAATACCTCATTAGCAGACTGCACACACGCACACCCCCGCACGCGCGCACACACACACACACACACACGCACACACACACGCACACGCACACGCACACGCACACGCACACGCACACGCACACCTCTAATATTGTATGCACTTATGCATCCCTTGCGATTTCCAATTAATATGCACATGCTAACTTAGGATATATACTATGTGTGTGCGTGTGTGTGTTTGGATCCAACCTCCAGAGGGAACAGAGCTCCATTGTTACCTTCATTTGTCCCACAGCACAGACACAAAGGCCACAATGAGACACACTCACAACACAAGAACACATGACATAGATTTTTCCTGTGGCTTTATGGTGGACACACGCGCACACACACACACACACACACACACACACACACACACACACACACACACACACATTTCATAAAACAGTTAGGATTTAGAAGACATTTGTAGAATCGGCCTCAGGTCTTATTGGGTTAATGATCAATCAATCGATTGTGTTCTGGCTTGGATCAACTGAACTATTAGTATACTTAACATAGTATATACTTAACATATCAGTATCACAATGAAAACAAATTTTTCAAGGTTTTTACCATGACATTCCATGATATACCATGACATTTATTACATTAATGTGTTTAATATTAATGTTATATTATAATCAAAATCTTAGTGCGTTGCCAATTATTTGGGGGCTCACTTGCAATATCCTCACACAGCCCACCAGTTTTTTGAATCTCTGATCTACATGTATGTAGCAAAACATTTACACGATACATCATTTACTGTCAGGGTGCGAGTTCGGAGGACCCAAAAGCAGTACGACAGACAGCAAAGATAAGGTTCAAAGGTTTTGAGGTTTATTAACCAAACAGAGGCAACCCATAAAATGGGGAAGGCAAAACAAGTACTCAAAATACCGAATGGCTTGTAGCCAAAGCACAGTACACGCTAACATTAAATGACATCAAACGACGACCTGACAAGGGACTGAACAAACAGGGGAAAATATATAGACACAGGGTTAACTGGACACAGGTGAACACAAGCTACAATCAACACAGGGATTGGCTGGGGCAGAACAGGGCACAGGTGGAGAACAATCACAAATACAAACTGGTGAGACAAGACAGGAAGCATAACAAGGCAGACCGGAAACAAGACTACAAAATAAGGTACACAACATCAGGGCAGAAGGCAACAGTAACCACTAATACAAATATACAAATACAACATGAAGTATTCAGAAACATACAGTATGCACTTTAGGCCTAACCGGCCTAAAGTGTCCACGACCCTATAAGGGCATTCAAGGTCTAAATAATAAAGTCGGCCTAACCGGCCTAAAGTGTCCATGACCATATAAGGGCATTCAAGGTCTAAATAATAGTCAAAGTCAAAGTCCACGGCCCGAGGAGCGGACCGTGACATTTTTACGATACATGTACAGTATCGTATCAGAATAGCACCAAACTGTTGACACATTGGTTTCTAGATGATCAAAGTATTCTGATCCAATTAGACCACCCCAGGGAATTACCAAGCATTGTGGGAAGTATTGAGGTTCACAAACTATTCCAAATGTTGATCTCAGGACATACATTAATCTAAAATGTACATTGTAATTGTTTTTAGATCAGTGGTTCTCAAAGTGTAGTCCAGGGACCCTCAGTCAGTGTTCCTTGAGGGGGTTCCAAATGCACAGGTTTGTAACTCTCAGCGTTTTGGAGGGTCTCAAAAAGTTTGAGAACTACCGGGGACCCCCAGGGGTCCTTGAGGGAGTTCCAGGGGGTCCCCAGCTAAATGATAGCTTAGGCACCAAATGGAACCAAATGGACCCTAACGGGTCCATTTGGTTCCATTTGTACACTCTCAGAGTTAAATTGACATAGATTTTACAATATAAATTGCGGTCCAAGTGATAGAAATGCCATTAAATGGGGGTCCGTAGCCTAATGCATGTCAAACTGGGGGTCCTTGAAATTAAAATGGTTGAGAATCACTGCTAGAGCCGTGAAAAATAATCTTCTCTTATGGGGGTCCCTCGTAAATATTTTCAAATGGGGGTCCGCGGGTTAGTAAGTGTCAATTTGGGGGTCCTGGACATGAAAAAGTTTGAGAACCACTGCTTTAGGGGGTTCCAAATGCACAGGTTTGTAACTCTCAGCGTTTTGGAGGGTCTCAAAAAGTTTGAGAACTACCGGGGACCCCCAGGGGTCCTTGAGGGAGTTCCAGGGGGTCCCCAGCTAAATGATAGCTTAGGCACCAAATGGAACCAAATGGACCCTAACGGGTCCATTTGGTTCCATTTGTACACTCTCAGAGTTAAATTGACATAGATTTTACAATATAAATTGCGGTCCAAGTGATAGAAATGCCATTAAATGGGGGTCCGTAGCCTAATGCATGTCAAACTGGGGGTCCTTGAAATTAAAATGGTTGAGAATCACTGCTAGAGCCGTGAAAAATAATCTTCTCTTATGGGGGTCCCTCGTAAATATTTTCAAAAGGGGGTCCGCGGGCTAGTAAGTGTCAATTTGGGGGTCCTGGACATGAAAAAGTTTGAGAACCACTGCTTTAGGGGGTTCCAAATGCACAGGTTTGTAACTCTCAGCGTTTTGGAGGGTCTCAAAAAGTTTGAGAACTACCGGGGACCCCCAGGGGTCCTTGAGGGAGTTCCAGGGGGTCCCCAGCTAAATGATAGCTTAGGCACCAAATGGAACCAAATGGACCCTAACGGGTCCATTTGGTTCCATTTGTACACTCTCAGAGTTAAATTGACATAGATTTTACAATATAAATTGCGGTCCAAGTGATAGAAATGCCATTAAATGGGGGTCCGTAGCCTAATGCATGTCAAACTGGGGGTCCTTGAAATTAAAATGGTTGAGAATCACTGCTAGAGCCGTGAAAAATAATCTTCTCTTATGGGGGTCCCTCGTAAATATTTTCAAATGGGGGTCCGCGGGCTAGTAAGTGTCAATTTGGGGGTCCTGGACATGAAAAAGTTTGAGAACCACTGCTTTAGGGGGTTCCAAATGCACAGGTTTGTAACTCTCAGCATTTTGGAGGGTCTCAAAAAGTTTGAGAACTACTGGTTTAGATGGTCTTCAGATTGTTCACCACCAGCCTACGCTGGTGGCCTCAACTGGTGCCTACGCTCGGTCCTGTGATTTGGTTTCTCCATCCATCCCTCCCTCCCTCCCTAGGGCTCTTGAAGCTGGTAATGGCTCCTCTGGTGCTCCTCTCTCTCCTGGGGTCCCTTGGTGGGGGCGGGGCCCCAATCTAGTGCCACTCTCCAGCTGCCAGGGCTCCCCGAGGACCTGCAGAGGATGACGGCCCTTCAGGGAGCGAGGGAGAGCAAGGTGTTGCATACTCCCCCTCTGCGCACACACACACACACACACACACACACCCACACACACATGCATCAGACTCACAACACAACACACACAGCAGTCTTACTTTCTGTCTTTCTGTGTTTCTTCACACACACACACACACACACACACACACACACACACACACACACACACACATACACACACACACACACACACACACACACACACACACACACACACACACACGCATGCACGCACATACACAACAAACACACACACGCGCACGCACCCGCGCATGTGCACGCGCGCGCACACACACACACACACACACACACACACACACACACACACACACACACACACACACACACACACACACACACACACACACACACACACACACACACACACACACACTACTGTATGTATATCTGCAACACACTTGGAACCTGAGCAGACATTAATAAAGGATGGGACCAGCTAGCATGCAAAATATAGTGAGTGAGTGTGTGTGTGTGTGTGTGTGTGTGTGTGTGTGTGTGTGTGTGTGTGTGTGTGTGTGTGTGTGTGTGTGTGTGTGTGTGTGTGTGTGTGTGTGTGTGTGTGTGTGTGTGTGTGTGGGGGGGGGGGGGGGCAGCCTGAGTGGGGTCACTGTGTTAAGTGGTGGATTAATCAGTTGTAATTGTACGATTGGGCAATTAAGACAAGGGCTGGCTGATAGCGACAACACAAAGGCAGACAGACAGACAGACAGACAGACATGGAGACAGCCCGAGAGAGTTGGAATGTGAGAGAGTACAGTGTATGTTAATATGTGCAGAGGCTTGTTTTGTTGGGTTTCAAACAATTCACTCTGTAGCAGTAATAATAATATATCACATATAGCCTGCCTTTATTTTGGTAAGAGGAGTGATAAAAATGACCCAGAGGGTGATAAGCTTGTGCTGACAGGTCAGCTGAGGTTTCTTCCCATACAGGGCTGATATAGCAGCCTATCAATACAAACTGAATCTATTATCTTCCCTAGGGGCTACACAGCGGCTGACCAATCAATACAAGCTAAAGTTGTACCTTCCCAAGGGCTTATATACAGCTGATCAACCAGCACACCTAAAGAGTCAAGGTGGGCTGAACTCTGGAGCTCACCCTGTCTGACATGAAAGAAACGCACCTGCCAAACACTTGCTTCAAAGCGTGGTAGGATTCTCTGCTGACATCTCTTCTTATACAGGTATATCTGTCTTTTCTGTTTTCTGTTATTGAGGGGAAAGCTTTCGCTGACAATAGCCGAAATAGCCAGATCGATACGCTCGTCTATTTTCTGCAAAAGCTTTCCCCACAATATGGTTGCTGGGGTTTAAATGGTTAATAGGGGGTCCTTGGCCTGGGCCGCAGCATGGCGGTCCAGGCACCTTAGGCTGCAATGCCAGCCTGACAGCGTGTCGCGGGTTCGACTCCCGATCCCGACGACCTTTGCTGCGTGTCACCCCCCCATCTTTCTCCCCATTTCCTGTCAGTCTACTGTCATCTATCAATAAAGGCAAAAAGCCCAAAAAATATATTTTAAAAATAAATAAATAGGGGGTCCTTGACATGAACATTTTTGAGAACCACTGTTCTAGATTATTAGAGGTGCCTCTATAGTCTGTCTTCACACCTGCCGTGTTCTCAGCCAACTCCCTACCCAGACTGTTGGGACTGTTGTGGACTAACATTCCTTTCAGCGGGGCGTTTCCTCTTTGACAGTAAATTACTGTCAATGTTAATCTATTTATGATGATCATAATGCTGTTTTGTCCTTAGCAGTGAGTAAATAAGGCAATGGTATATGTTATTAATCAAAATGATTTGCCCGGTATTTGTCATTGCCCTCTGTAGGATAACAGGCTGTTCTCTCCGTTCATTTTGTCCATATTTGCATGTTTTCTGAAAGCCTATGCGTATAAAAATGATGTATCGGCAAGTTGCAATATTGCAAAGTATGTGAGTATGTTCAGAACGTAATTGTAAATGGGCCGTAATAACCACTTATACCATATACTTAGTTGACCGGAGTCCCCCAGGGCTCTATACGAGGCCCTCTCCTGTGTTTACTCTCTACACTAAGTATCTTCGTGTTGCAATGCATTGTGAGCTTGTAGGTCTCTCAGATGTTCCTGCTATGTTCGCCCGGGAACAGGGACGCTAGGGTTCATGTGGTAAACGTGTGGGGGGAATACGGGTATGGGGCAAAGAGTGAGGGTTTGGTCGGCTATAACAAATAACACAATAGCGGTCAGACCACACTAAAAAAATCTATCATATATAAGCTCAATTAAATTTTAATATCAAGCAGAGAGGACCAACGTAGTGGAATGGTAGAGATCGAAGTAAGCAAAGCAAAGTTTGTTGTTTACCCAGGGTGTCGGACTAAGCACGAAGCTTGTTTCCAGCCGGACCCTGCATGGAAGCCTTGCTCAAGGGCTATTCAGCGGTGATTCATGATTGATGTGATGAATTGGGGAATCGAACTAGGGACCTTCCGGTATCAAGGCCGCCCCTCTAACCACTAGGCCACCGCTGCCACCGCTGCCACAAGTGATGGAGGAACGTGGGGGAACGTGGGGGACTTGTTTTTGAACAGCTGTGACCGTTGTTAAGTAACTCCTGTTTCTGACAGGGTAGTCGGAAAACACAACTTCACAACAGCTCTGGGCACAGATGGCTGGATGGATGGACGGACGGACGGACGGAGGGATAGATGGATGGATGGAGGGATGGATGGATGGAGGGAGGGAGGGAGGGAGGGAGGGATGGATGGATGAATGGATTGAGGGAGGGACGGATGGATTTCTAAATCAAGAGAGGATGGATGGATAGATGGATTTCTTAAACAAGGATGGCTGGATGGAGGGAGGGAGGGAGGGAGGGAGCTAAAAACACGCTTGGGGGTTTATATATAAAGACATAGAGAGCAGAGAGCAGGCCAGAGGCGGGTACAGTTAAAATGCTATTTGTGTCAGTTTCACTTCTCTGTTGAAACACACACACACACACACACACACACACACACACACACACACACACACACACACACACACACACACACACACACACACACACACACACACACACACACACACACACACACACACACACACACATTTGTACACATACACTTACACATGCACACAGACGCACAAGCAAGCACTTCTGCACACACATGCTAATATGTGTACGCGCGTGCACGTCTGTTGAAACACGCACACACACACACACACACACACACACACACACACACACACACACACACACACACACGTTTCCCCCAGTGATCTATGCTAGCTGATTTTGTATTCCTGAGCTGTTGTGCACCCCAGCAGGCCTAAAGCTCTCTTTGTATTGTTTTATTACCCAGGGGCTGGATGGTACCGCACGCACGCGCACACACACACACACACACACACACACACACACACACACACACACACACACACACACACACACACACACACACACACACACACACACACACACACACACACACCGAGACAGTGGCATACAAGTGCAAAGCAGGATTAGCATATTAGCGTATTAGCATCCTGTCAGTCAATCGCCTCTGTCTGGCTTTTGTCTGTGACGGACAGAATGGAGAGGAATGCATGAGGAAGGAGAGAAACGGGACGAGGTGACGAGAAGGTCCTGAGAGAGACACACATGGAGATGAGGAGGACAAGATGGGGAAATACTAGTGGAGAGAGAGAGAGAGAGAGCCTGGGATGGAATTATAAAGAAGTGATACGTTGAGATGGAAAGAGGAAGGAGATACTTTAGGATGGAGAGAGGAGGATAGAGCAGTGGTTCTCAAAGTGGGGTCCGGGGACCCCCAGGGGTCCTTAAGGGGGTTCCAGGGGGTCCCCAGCAAAATGACCCTTATGGGTCTGTAACTCTGAGAGTGTACAAATGGAACCACATGGGTCCATTTGGTTCCATTTGTACACTCTCAGAGTTACAGTAACATTGATTTTACAATATAAATTGAGGCCCCGGAGATAGAAATGCCATTAAATGGGGGTCCGTAGGCCTAATGCATGTCAAACTGGGGCTTTGAAATGAAAATGGTTGAAAATCACTGCTAGAGCCGTAAAAATCTTCTTTTATGGGGTCCCTGCATGGCATATCTTTTCAAACTGGGGTCCGCGGGCTAATAAGTGTCATTTTGGGGGTCCTTGACATGGAAAAGTTTGAGAACCACTGGGATTGAGGAAGGAGAGAAGAGGAGGAGAGAGGAAGGAGAGAAGAGGAGGAGAGAGGAAAGAGAGAAGGAGATATGAAGGATCTCAGATAGATACTGAACATACAAACAGAGCAGTTACCATTAAATACATTTGAACATTTGCTGCTCTAGTTTTTTCATAGTTTACATTTTTGCTTAATCCTTATCTACAAACAAAATCACAATTTCTTGGCCTGTAGTCTTAACTTAGTTTATTTTGTTATTATTATTGTAGTTTTGTACCTGGTATATACTTGACTGCAAAGTTGGAAATGTACACTGCTCTGTTTATACATTTTCTATTTTGACTCCATTTTCGGTTAGTTTTATTTGACATTTGCTTTAGCAATATAAACGTAAGTCGTTTTTTTTGTGTAATTAAATCCGACGGAGAGATGAGAGAGGAAGGAGGAGAAAGGAGTAGAGAGGAAGCAGGAGAGATGAAGGAGTGGAGAGGAGGAGAGAGGAATGAGGTTAAGATGAGGATGTTCACTACCAGATGGTGGTGTCTCTAACTGAGCTGTCAACTGGCCAGGAGAGAGGGGTGAGATGGGGTGTGGGGTGGGTGGGAGGTGATCAATCTTTCTCTCGTTTCGTCTGTCATCATTCACAACTCCTCCACCCACCCCCATTCTTCATCTACTCCTTCCTCTTCTTCATCCCCTGTTCACCTGTCTGTCTGTCTGTCTGTCCATCGCTCCACCTGCTCCTGCAACACAGCTGACCTACACATGATGACCAGATGGAAAGAAAGAAAGAAAGAAAGAAAGATCTAGTTTATACAGCACGTAAATAACAAATAACAAAACAGCGCTACTTTAATGAGATGGGGTCTAATAGCAGCATGGCTCCATTGTGGATCTTGGACTTCATGTGGTCAAGCCTGTGACATCAGTACCACAACCTTGATTTGATCACAGAAAAGGACAGCAAGAACATTGGAAAAGAAAGAAAGAAAGAAGAGTCTAATAACGGCATGGCTTCCCTGTGGTTCTCTGAGGTGGAGGAGAGAGAACGTCATCATCTCTGTTGATGACGTCAGTCTTGCCCAAAAATGGTGTTCAGCAGGAGAGTGGATCTGAGATTAGCAATTCAACAAATGTGAAAAATATTCACACCAAAAACATTTCACACTATGTTAAGAAATATTCAGATTTCTAGGCCTATGCAAGCAGCATGCACAAGAAATGTGGCACTGATCTGTGTAGTGATTTGTGACATCAGCCGCGGATGGACACTGACAGATGGACGGACGCAAACAATTAAGGGACTCACAGTGGAAGTATAAATCATGCACCTTTTAGGCGCCACACCACAAAATGAAAGAAAGGTATTTGATTTCCGGCAGTACTGACACAGAAGTTGGAGGTCAAGGTGTAATCGCTACATTTGGGGTTGTAACAGAAGTAATGTAATGATAACTGACTGTAGCAGAGTAATAAGTAAACCAAACCAAGAGTAGGCTATACATCTAGTCACATTCTTTGAGCACCAAGCTCAGCATGCAGGCTGGGGTAAACTCTGGCAACATACTGTAGGGCTGTCTGAGGGCTTCTGCTGTCTTTTACCCTCTGAAAGTGTAAAAATGGAGCCAGACAGGTTAAGAGTAAGATGAACTCCCTGGAGTGTGAGTAGCTAGACGTGGCCCTCATACATGCTGACAGAGTAGAGAGGTTCAGTATTTGGTGGTTGGGTGGATACAGTACGCTAGCTGGAGGCCTGGGGCTGAGTGTGTAGCTTCTGTTTTGGAAACCACTCTTGGTTGTGTATACCAGAGGTTCTCAACCTTTTCAGGCCGAGACCCCCCAAAATAATCATATTTTAACTGGGACCCCCCCCAACCCACCCTGACAAGTACTTGGAATTGTAGGCATTACATTTAGTTTGTGTCAGGAACTGGTGTGGTAGGACCCAAAAGCAGGAACTCAGACAAAGTTGAGGCCGATGAGGATCTCAAATAACTTTACTAGTAGGAATAGTGTAGATTTAACAACCAATACAGAACTCATAACATTACACTAAACATGACGATAAGGAACCTGACAAACAACTTATGACCCAGCACTGAACACACACAGAAACACAGTCTTTATAGTGACAGCAGCTCATCAGCAAACCAGGCTCAGCTGATCCTCACAGGTGATGGCATTCAGGGCAATCAAACTCATGGAGCAGAGCAAGGGAGGGGCAGAGGCACACTCAGAGGCAAACAGTCACATGGGCCCACTGTAGGGTCTGTGATCGCGACAGTTTGACTCAGTTCCACAGATAAACATTGTGAAAATAGCAGATATACTTGTAGATCGTCTATTTTCACAACGTTTGCCTCTTTCTCACGTAATATTTGACAATTTGGCCAATTTAGTATTAAAAAGGTCTTAAAGGTCATTAAATTGTAACTTTGCAGGTACAATGTGTACACTTAAACTGTGTGTGGGTTTGTTTACTGTTGAGTGAGAAAACAATGTTGCTCAATAAGCCATTGATATGATTACTACAAGAAGAATTCTGAATTGACAACTATAGGAAAAAGCTCTGAATTCTTATCTGTCCGAGATATTCACCATCTTGCTGGGTTTTGGGCTCCAGTGAGGAATAATGGTGTTACGACCTGATAGGGACAACAGGGGGCAGTATGGATCCATCTATTATCTCCCTCTGTTCCCAACGCATTCTTGACAAAACACTTTAGAAGTGTTAGAACACAATGGAACAGAACAGAATAGATCTTACAGTATGTGTTTAGCTTGGAGCAACGTCTCATCAGTATGTGTTTTAAGTCTTTTATTATCAGTTGGGCTCACTGGAGTGTGCAGTGTACCCGAATGAAAACAACGTTCCACTCTGGGTCATGGTTAAAGAACAACTTCAGAAAATACAAACAGTGTAATTACTGAACAGTGCAACAACACAACACTGTGATAAATTGATATTTAAGGTGGCAAGTTGGGGAAAGAGTTCAAGTATTGAACAATGTGTATTTAAACTGTGGATTTTACTGCAGTAACGTCAGTTCAAAGGACTCAGGGAAACACTTGTGCCATGCCTATAAGCTCACAATTTATGTATTCATAAAAAAAAACATTTTCTTTGATTACTTTGGCAATTTTCACCTATAATGACTTGCCCAAAATAGGGACGCCAGGTTGAAAGTGGTTGAGGGAATGCAAGGATGCGTGTTAAGAAAGGAGCATATAGACCTTTATTAATCCTGAGGGAAATTCAGTCATCATAGCAGTGCCACAGTGGGGATGAAACAAAGATACAGGTAAGGGTATAGAGAACAGAGAAGTAGTAACACTATAGTAACAAAAAGGTAACAAGATAATGTAACAGACAGTATAAAGACAGTTTAAAGATGTCTTATCATCCAACCTGACCTTCTACAGCTGCACTTTACCGGTGTGCATAGTGTCTACAGTAGGTCACCAAAATGGAGGTCAAGGTAACATTTGCATTCAATCACACACAAAAAAAGGCATATTAATAGACTTGAAGACATAGGGACTGACCTGGCCACCTGCACCAGGCCTAGCCAGAAAACAAATAAATACAGTGCACTCTGTCACAGTAAAAGGCCATACTGTATACGTAGTATGTTCAATCTACAAGCAGTAATGTGGCAGAGAGTGAATACTAAGTGACTGAGCATGCTAATGCTCATCTGAGACATGACACATGATGACATACCTCTTCTTCTTCTGCGCTCAAAGTGTTCACTGTTTCACATCAGTAGTCCAGTGAGTTGGTCTACATTCGTGGGCCGCATTTCATGCGCTAGAATGCAGTGCTGCACAGTATGAATGTGAAGTTGGGGTGTGTGTGTATATATATATATATATGTATATATATATATATATATATATATATATATATATATATATATATATATATATATATATATATATATATATATATATATATATATATATATATATGTATATATATATATATATATATATATATATATGTATATATATATATATATATGTATATGTATATATATATATGTATATATATATATATATATATATATATGTATATATATATATATATATATATATATATATATATATAGAGAGAGAGAGAGAGAGAGAGAGAGAGAGAGAGAAACCTGCTGATAAGAGGCAGAAACCTCTTACAATATCTCCATATTCTAACTTTTTGTGTTTTTTCATAAATTAACGCCGTACTTGATCATACAGCAGCATCGCACAAGCTCAAAACGCGTCGCTTGTGGATCTGCAACTTTTGCCATTTTTGAATTTGAATCCTGAAAACTAACAGTTTTGGACATATGAGGTTCCCACCCGACAGAGACGATATATAATATATAACACCCTTTGGGAGAAATACGGAGGCAGTCCTGGGTGGATGTGTGTGTGTTGAACAGAAAAGGAGTAATGTGGCCCGCAGTCACTCTGCCACGAAGCCATGACTGCTGGTCGAGAGGAGAGGTGTAGCCTCGCATGGAGAACGCTCGGCATTCACAAGCTCTGTCTGTACACAGTAAAACAGTGTTATTTGAGCCATTTGTAACTCTGAGAGAGGGAGAGTTCAAATTGTTTTGAGGATTCGTCTGTGTATGACATGGTTAGGACATCACCGTATAAGTAGTTTGGCAGGAGAGATTGTCATTATATCTGTGTATGCTGTAACACAGCTCATCAACTCCCCGTGCCTCGTGGAGGGCGGATATATATATATAACTATAAGCACACGCTGTCCAGTGTAGAACTTTCCTCTTCCACCCCTCTCACTCAATTTGTTAGTAGCACATTTGCAACACATGACTTCAAATGCTGGAAATTCAAATTATGTGGAAAAAACTATACATAATGTTACACCTTGCCATTCTTGTAAACAATATACTGTCTCACTTTTGGAAATCGTTGTCTGAATGAACAGCTAAATCCACCCCCTGCCCCCCATATTTAGATCCATCTACTAAATACGGTTTTGTGATGTATGGAAGAAGTCCAACCTATAGTATGCTTTTGAACACTAGACAGTTACAATGTAGGACATTTAGGCCAATATTATACCAGTGTGTGGTCAATACAGAACTATAACTAGCAACTTCCTCCACTCATGATGTCATGAATCTTCATACACGACATACGCACAGGACACAGCAGTTACTTTATCAGAAGTTCCGGAGAACTTGTCTCGTTTGAAGTCATTTCCATGTAGTTACTTGTGGGCTAGTACTGTATGTAAATATCTTCTGAAGTTGTTCCTCATCTGTTCCCCTGCCTTTAACTTCTACCACTTTTAACATTTCTTCATTCTACTTTGGTGATGAATAAATAGGATCTCAAACTACTGAATGTGACAGTTGCAAACTGTCTAGTTTGAGATCCATCTTTTCCACTAAGTGTGGCAGTGAATTAGTTAGCAATTCTGTCATGTCTGTCTGTTGTTCAGCACGGTAAACAACACTTTATTTCTGTTAAAGTTCATTTTAAGTCCAGCGACTTTTAGATTCAGGCGGTGATTTTTAGCTGAAACACAGGGGTAGGAGATTCATTATAAACATCAGTCGTTCCAACCCTTTAAGCAATGCAAACAGTAATCCTGAAACAAGTGATGGATTCGGCAAAATACAATGTTTTTGTCCTGCATGGTTGAAAACGCTCTCCTCGGCGCAGTCGGACTCTAAGTAATACCTACTCTAAAACAACTATTTTGCTCTGTGATTCCCTCGAGAGAAGGGAGCCGATGCGTTTTGATGCTAATATTGTTCCATGGACACATATATCTGTTATGA
>NC_139949.1:45377492-45382492 GCF_963454915.1 Gymnoscopelus microlampas | reverse complement strand
CTAAATGATGGATAGGAACCAAATGGACCCTTATGGGTCTGTAACTCTGAGAGTGTACAAATGGAACCAAATCTGCTCCAAAATCGTGGAAAATGTGTGCAAATCTTTGAATATATATATTTTCTTAAAGCGAACATTTGTTACTCAAATCTTTGTTTCTGGGGATTCTACAAATATCTTCTAAAACAGTAAAAACAAAAAATCCCCAGGGGTCCTTGAGGGGGTTCCAGGGGGTCCCCAGCTAAATGATGGATAGGAACCAAATGGACCCTTATGGGTCTGTAACTCTGAGAGTGTACAAATGGAACCAAATGGACCCTTACGGGTCTGTAACTCTGAGAGTGTACAAATGGAACCAAATCTGCTCCAAAATCGTGGAAAATTTGTGCAAATCTTTGAATATATATATTTTCTTAAAGCGAACATTTGTTACTCAAATCTTTGTTTCTGGGGATTCTACAAATATCTTCTAAAACAGTAAAAAAAAAAATCCCCATCTCCAAATGTTTTTTTCCAGGGACCCCCAGAAGTTGTACAAAACTCCCACAAAGGGGACAATAATAACAAAAAGAAATTGTAGTTCTGTCTCTCAGGCAGTGTCTCGCTGAACGGCCTCTCTTGTCTTTGGAGTCCCTCCACCAAACTGGACAACTTAGTTACTGTGTAAGAGAGCTAAAAATGAGCTGTTCTGTGCCAGTGTGTCTCGCCGCACGCGGTGGTGATGAAGGGAACGCGGGTCTCTTCGGTTGTCTTTCCTCTCCTGAAGCACCTGGCAGAAAGCAGAAAGCTCCTCATCTCTCTCGGGTGGAGATGAAACAATCCACACCGCCCGTCCATCTACGATGCCGTCCTCTTCATCTGGGCCTGCGTGCGCCCACACGGCCCTTTCTCCATCAGACTCCAGACATGCAGTCCTGGTGGTCATCAACTGTAAAACATAGAATAGCAATTAAATTATGTATTACATTACCATTATTACAGGAACACAGAATGTAAAACAAAAAAACATCTTACAAACAGTTCCATATAACTTACCCTCAATCTTCTCTGTCGGCTCTTCATTGAGGCATTCATCTTTTTCTTCTGGTCAGCATTCTCTGGTTGGTCCAGGCGATGGCTTCTTCTCAGAGACTCAAAGAGAGTCCTGCAAGCCGCTGAAATACAAGGAAAACACAATTAGGATCTATTTAGTTGTTTATCTACACAAACAACACAATTCCACATCTACACTGCTCTAAAAGAGAACCTACATGTGACTGCAATGTTTAACTGGCCCCAGTAAAAGTCTAAAAAGCAGTATATGTTAGTTGACTTGATTCCAGAGAAGCCAGTTTCAGAGTGCAGACTGCAGACTGTAGACACCTCCACCCCACCCCCGACCTGTTCAAAGCCTCCATCAAAACCTAGCATTTAAGCTTTTGAACTGTATGTGAAAGGCTAACACAATTACCTACTTAGATAAAATAAAACAAATCAATAAATATGTTGTAGCACATGTAAAAGTTTCAGCTAATAGCTTAGCTAGCATACTATAATAATTCAACCAAGACAAGCAGGAAGAATACCCAAACTGAGCAGCATAAAACAGCATGAAAATAAAGTTTAGCTTGTGTTTAGCTTGATGTAAACAAGCCATAGGCTTTTTGGGGTTTAAAATCCTCTTAGCAGACCTTGTATTGAACTGTAGGTTACTTGCTCTTTTTTTTTTAGCAAACTGCTAATAAAGTATTCAATCAAAATCAAACAAAGGAATACACAATAATCTATAACTTAAAGAGATCTGTACAGCATGTAAATCCACTTACTTTCTTAGTTTTCACTCCTCTCTGCTTGGCTCCTTTTCTGATTTGAATTTGGTGAACAAAGGGACTCAATGGGGTCCTGGAAGGGCCCAAATAAGGACCTTTAGCTGTCCTGAGAAATGCCTGACCAAATAAACAATAAATAAATAACAATAAAATACTAACTGAATACTAAATACAATGGGCTTGCCTGTCTTAAGGTAAATGTGCAATATTGCATAAAAGCAAACATCACCAGCCTTTATCAACATAACCTGTGCTGCTGTAAATGAACACCCGTCTCTCTCTCTCTCTCTCTCTCTCTCTCTCTCTCTGTCTCACACTCACACACTCACACACACACACACACACACACACACACACACACACACACACACACACACACACACACACACACACACACACACACACACACACACCATCCCCCTTCACACCTCAAGCAAGCTCGCTTGCTTAGGCTACTCCCCTGTCTGTCTTTGAGTGTCTTCCCACAGGTCCTGCAGGCTGGGCATTGGGTTTTCTGAAAAACTTGTGTCCAAAACAGTTACTTTTCAGGATTCCATTTAAAAAAGCATTTGATGCTTTTGTGTGACGCTGTAGTATGAAGAAGTAGGGCGTTTATCTAATAAAAAACATAAGTTTGAATATGGAGATAAGAGGTTTCTTTTCGACAACAGCGATATAGCAGCAACTAATTTGGTCTTCTTCAGTTTAGTCTTTGGTTTGCACACATCCACTCACTTACTGATTCTACAGACTAACACACTCCATGCCATTCTTTGTTATATTTAAGTTAAATATATGATATTATTGTATACACTTTTAAACCAGCCGTGTGTCTTCCTCCTTTTTGTTATGGCCTACGAGCCAGGTCGTAACAGTGTACAGTAGGTAAGATACCCGCAGCAGCACATAAAGCAGGCATGTCCAAAGTCTGGCCCAGGGCCCAAGCGTGACACACAGGCAAAGGTGGACACACGCACGCGCACACACACACACACACACACACACACACACACACACACACACACACACACACACACACACACACACACACACACACACACACACCATTAAGTCAGTCACCTATTCGGTGAACAGATATGGGAAATATTCTTATTCACTTAGATTATATATAAAAAAAAGATTAACAAATGAAGCCCTTTTTTAAGCCCTTAACAAAAACATTGAAAAGTATAGTTTTGTTTTGTTCCATTTTTGCTTTGGTAATGGGGAGAGGGAGAGAGAGACCCCCTCTTTAAACAAAGAGTGAATTTGGATGTCAAAGGAAATGGCCAGTCTCCTGCTGGGTCTTTGTCTGGCAGAGGAACGGTAAATCACTGATTTCCAAAGTATATAGACGTATTTCACAGTAAACATTTTCAACTGTAAATTTCCAATTACGTACAAAAACACCAGCAAACTGCAGGTTTACTGAGCAACTGTAAATGCCCAAAAATGCCCATTAATGCCTCTTTTCTTGCAGTGGGTGTTAGGCCCCACAGGCCAGGTTGCAGTGATCCTGCTATCAGGGAGGAGAGAGAGAATGAGAGGCTGTGGGAGAGCTCACTATACACTCTCCCAAACCACCCCACCCAGCTGCACCCAGTTGGTCTAACGGCCTGCTCACTCAGGCTGCCAGCTAGCCATCAGTGAAGGCAGAGGGGGCAGGGCCGTCACACTATATACTGTATATATAGCTAAAATGTATAATGACACAGATGCTTTCCCGGTTTTAATGGGTTATGTAAAAGTAGCAATACCACAATGTAGAAATACTCTGTTACAAGTAAAGGTTCAGTATTCAAATGTAATGTTAATTGAGTAAAAGTACAAAAGTAGTGGCATCAAAATGTACTTACACTAACGAAAGTACTCATCGTAAAATGTCCCATTTCGCATTTTTTTCTCAAAGGTTTAAACATTTTTTCGAAATCTTTCGAAAATAGCAGATAACAAGCGCATAGATCAGCTATTTTCAAATAGACAAAGTATAAAATCGGGATTCATTGGATAGTGTATGTTTTGTAATGATAATCTAAATCTACAAAGAAACTAAGATTTGCAAATAACGGTAGTGGAGTAAGAATATTTCAAAGCACAGTACTTGGGCAAAGGTTCTTACCGTAGTTACTTTACTTAACTTGGGTAAAGGTTATTATACTTTCCACCATGATCCCTCCTGCGTTCACTGATGGCTGTACGCCTCCAAACTCCAATGCTGTTGCAAAATATGACCTGCCAAACCACACAGAGAAAAAAAAGAAAAAAATCCAGAAAAGCTGAGCGGCAGACCTTTTTGTTCAGCCAAAACAGGCTGTTTCACAATCTTGCACCCATCCCAAAGCTCATCTAACATTTCTTTTGCGGAGAAAAATGAAGAGAAAACCAAACTTTTGTAGTTAGAGTTTTGGGGAGTATAGTTCACCCAAAAAAATGACGTATTTTCTATCAATTGCACACCCCATAAAGCCTTGAATTCATGGAGATTTCTTTTGTTTTTGTCGTATTCCTGAGCCAATAATTTGATAACCGGGTCAGAAGGAAACTCAGACTCAGTACTGGAGATTCTGCCGGTAATCATTAGGTTTAGGAATGCGACAAAAACAATAAAACTCTCCATGAATTCAAGGTTTCATTGGGTGTGTTATTGATAGAAAATAATTAAATTCAAACAATTCGAATTCACTTCTCAATTACTCTTGCTTTAGCATAGATATGAATAGAAAATCTAGCAATTGTATTTAGTGACAGGTTTCCTCTACTGCAGTGGTTCTCAACCTTTGGGTCGGGACCTCCAGGGGGGGTCCCCATATTATTTTGGCGGGGTCCCCAGATGACAAATTATATAAAAAAGGGGCAACAATTTTGAAAATAGCCGATCTACAAGCTCACAACGCGAGGCGTTGTGAGCTTGTAGATCGGCTATTTTTACAATTTTTATCTGGAACCGAGTCAAACTAAATGTAATGCCTCAATTCCTACAATTTCAAGTGCTTGTCAGGGTGGGGGGTCCCCAGTTCAAATATGATTATTTTGGGGGGTTGAAAAGGTTGAGAACCACTGCTCTCCTGCTGGTCTGGCTGTTTTCTCTGTGCAACACTGGCGTATGGAGTATAAATCAGGCTTTACGTCTTAACTGGTGCTCTGATTCCACCTGTCTAACACGTGTGCAGTGGTGGAACATAGCAGATGTAC